>NW_026576278.1:15000-129200 GCF_028641065.1 Leucoraja erinaceus
TCTCTTACACATCACAGATCCTAGCACAAGCCTGATTTCCCAATCTGTTCACGCACTATTTATGGCAACTCCCTTCAATAACATTATCAAGATAGACACAAAGTGCTGGAGTAACTCAATGGGCCAGGCAGTAAATTTGGAGAAAAATGATGGGTAATTTAGTTTAGTTTAGTGATACAGCACGGAAACTGTCCCCTTCAGCCCATCGAGTCCATGCCGATCAACGATCCCCGCACACTAACGCTATCCTGCACACACTTACTTTACATAAACTTAGTTCCTCCAACACTGTTGAGTGCATTGGGCAGCAAGCTTTAGCCATTCTGTTTGGTTATGTGCGACGTCTTCTACCCTCAATAGGTTAGCATCCCAAGCTTCCAAATCCTACCATAATGTTCACCTCCATGTGAGTTTTGGTCGGCCTCTTTTCCTTCTTCTGTCAGCTTGCCATGTTATTGCTATATTAGGTGCATGTTCTGGTGACATTTTGAGTACAAATCCTGCAAATTTCATCCTGCCTGTCCTGGATGAGAGGCTCTGTTGCAGTTTCCTGGTAGATCTCCTCATTTGTGATGTGGTCTCTGTAGCTAGTCTTCAGGATCTTCCTCAAGCGGCGTTGTTGGGATGCATCCAAATTGTTTTTCATCTCCACATTGATTTTCCATGTCTCAGTGGCACAAAGGGCTGTAGGGTGGACTGCGGACTGTAAGAGTTTGACTTTTAGCATCTTGGATATCCCACCACTAGACCATATTGGCTCCATTTATCTGAAGACTGATGCAGCTTTACCAATTTGGGGTAATTTATAATGTTTACTGAAGCCAATTAAAACCCTAGCATCTTTGGCGTGTAGGAGGAAACCAGAGCACCTGAAGAAATCCCATGAAGGTCACGGGGAGAACGTAAAACTCCATACAGACAGCGCCCATATGCATCGAACCCGGGTCTCTGGCGCTGTAAGGCAGCAGCTCTACCGCGGGTGACATTTTGGGTCGGGACTCTCCTTCAGAATGTAAATAGAGGGGAGGGAACTGGAGGTAAGATTAGACTAGAAACATAGAAAATGGGTGCAGGAGTAGGCCATTCAACGCTTTGAGCCAGCACCGTCACTTAATATCATTGATGAATCAGTGCCCTGTTCCTGCCTTCTCCCTGTATCCCTTGATTCTGTTAGCCCTAAGAGGTAACTCTAACTCTCTTGAACACACAGACCAGTATAGAACAAATCAGGGCCGGCAACAGATGACCAAGGAAGGTTGGAGCCCATTGTTGGCTGGGGAAGAGGTGATAACGAAGGGATACAATTAACATTATATGCAACCCAAAACATTGCCAATCCATGTTCTCCAGAGATACTGCCCCTCTTAGATATTTTGTGTAGACCAGCATCTGCAGTGGAACTGTCTGAAGAAGAGTCTCGACCCGAAACGTCACCAATTCCTTCTATCCAGAGATGTTGTGTGACTTGCTGAGTTGCTCTAGCACTTTATGTCCAGCATCAGCAGTTCTTTGTTTTCACATTTTCCCTCCTACCGATTCTGCCCCCACTCCCAACTCCTCCGTCTACGCCGCATCTGCACCCAGGATGAGGTGCCCTCGGAGATGTCCTCATTCCTTTGGGAACGGGTGTTCCCCTCTTCGATTATAGACGCGGTTCTCAGCTGGGACTCTTCTATATCCCGCAGCTCTGCTCTCCCTCTGCACCTCACATTCATAACAAGTTCAGAATCCCCTATGTCCTCACCTTCAACCATACAAGCTGTCACTCTGCACCCCCGACCTCCACCTCCTTTCCCCATTTTGTACCGACATTTGATACAGTAACATTTAAAAGATGTAGGAAGGAACTACAGATGCTAGTTTGCACTGAAGACAGACACGAAAAACAACAGGTCAGACAACATCTCTGGAGAAAAAGAATAGGTGGCATTTGTGTCTTGACCCTTCTTCAGACTCAAGTCTGTTGCCATCTGTAAAACATCTGTCATGTTTCAAACGTAGACTTCCAAAAATATATCGACCATTTGGGCACAATTCCACAAAGTTTAATTTTGAGATACAGCATCAAAGCAGGCCCTTCAGCCCACTCAGTCTGCGCCGACCAGCGATCATACTAATACTATCCCACACACTTGGGACAATTTATCATTTTACCAAAGCCAATTAAGCTACAAACTTGTACGTCTTTGGACAGTGGGAGGAAACCAGAGCCCCCAGAGAAAACCTACTCGGTCACGGGCTGAACGGACAAACGCCGTACCAACAGCACCCGTAGTCAGAATCGAACCGAGGTCTCTGGCGCTGTGAGGCAGCAACTATACAGCTGTGCCACCCCTGAATGTATCCAACTGTAAGTCCTTGGTGTTTCACCTGTTACATAGTTCTCTTGAATGAGCTTTCCAATTACACAGAGTGGCGTTCTCTGTCACAGGATTCTCAGTAGGATTTGCATTGGATTTCTGGCTGCTCATTGCTAAGAATCCAGCTGTTTTCCTTGCTGGTTCTGGTTAGACAGATGTTTCCCATAAATAGTTTAATGACCAAAATGAATTGGAGAAGTGAGATTCACAACAAGTCCAGAAATCAGTTCAGTATTTTGATTAATATGGTATTTTAAACATGATTATTTGTGGAATGTGTAACTTCTCATGTATGGTCTGTAAACACTTCCTATATCGCAATCTAATTATGCTTCTAAACTGTTAGCCAAACGGTTTAATCCTGATGAACACTGAAATGATCAAAAGTGGTTGATACAAAAGGTCACAAAAGTTATGCTACATCTATACTATTACTAAAACTCTCATTTGTTCATAAACGGTGCCCAATATCGCAAGGATTTTTTGCAAACTTATTCACAGTTCTCCTCTCCAGGTTTTGTTCCGATCAGTGGAATATTACAAAAGTTATGAAGGTTTAAAAATCATGAGATCAGTAGATTGGTCTTCTCGCCTGTCCGTCGCCACTTCCAGCACCCGCTGTTATTTACGAGTTGAATGAAACCCCAGAGGCCGGGCATGAGTCCAGACGTCGGGCGTGTGTCAACCCGGTTGCTCGAAAGCCATGAATGAGAGTCAAGCAGTCATGAGTGGGTGAACTGTGGGTCTGGTAGCCATCTATGAGTGAACTGTGTGTTTGGAAGCCATGTGTGAATGAACTGTGAGTCCGGAAACCGTGAGTGAGTGAACAGTGAGTCCAGAAGCCACGAGTGAGTGAACTGTGAGTCTGGAAGCCGTGTCTGAGTGAAGAGTGAACTGTGAATCCGAAAGCAGTAAGTGAGTGAACTGTGAGCCCAGAGGCTGTGAGTGAGTGAACTGTGATCCCAGCTGCAGAATACAACAAGCAGGAATGGACTGCATAAATCCCATCTTTAACATTTAAATTATTGTTGTATGTTAAGATTTATTCACATTTGAAGCTTTAATAAATCCCTTTTCCACTTGCCGTGATCATCAGCTGCCCCTGTGCAGTAATACCTGCATGTTCTATGTCACAATGGAAACCCACTGGCAGGGAATGGCTGCACCACCGGAGAGCCACTAAGAGTGGATGGGGAGGAGTTTGAGAGGGGGATGCAGTGAGTGAGTGGGGAGAATGGCAAGGGGTGTAGTGGGGGGTGAATGGAGGAGGGGGAATCAGGGGCGTCACAATGTGGGCACATCAGACACGCCTGCAAAGTTGGGGGCTATGCGTGAGTGGTGTAATATTGGAATAGGTGGAGAGGTGGAATATTGCATTGGGGGACCAGGCCTCCCGTGTGAGAACGGGACTCAATGGGTCTCACTTAGTCTAGTACTTAACTCCAGTAACTTAACTCTCATCGTGTCCTCTTCCGGTTTGCAATGCTTTTAAATTTGCACAAAATGGTATCTGAGAGATATACGATTTTTTTTGCCACCTTACTCACTGTTCTGCTGTGCTCCAAGTGCATCAATTTTGGTCCGATCAGTGGAATATTACAAACGCTATTAAGGTTAAAGGTTGAATAAGTTAGGTCTTTATTCTCTGGAGCGCAGAAGGTTAAGGGGGGACTTGATAGAGGTCTTTAAAATGATGAGAGGGATAGACAGAGTTGATGTGGACAAGCTTTTCCCTTTGAGAATAGGGAAGATTCAAACAAGAGGACATGACTTCAGAATTAAGGGACAGAAGTTTAGGGGTAACATGAGGGGGAACTTCTTTACTCAGAGTGGTAGCGGTGTGGAATGAGCTTCCAGTGGAAGTGGTGGAGGCAGATTCTTTGGTATCATTTAAAAATAAATTGGATAGGCATATGGATGAGAAGGGAATGGAGGGTTATGGTATGAGTGCAGGCAGGTGGGACTAAGGGAAAATAATTGTTCGGCATGGACTTGTAGGGCCGAGATGGCCTGTTTCCGTGCCGTTATTGTTATATGGTTATATGATATGGTAAGATCAGCAGATTGGTCTTCTCTCCTGTCAATCCTGGATGGCATCGCCCCTTCCAGCACCTGCTGTCAATCACCGGGGCGATGAGAATCAAAGATCTTATAGCGGAGCAAGATGGGTTACTCTCACGCAAACGTGTAGTACGTTCATGGGCGGATTCATGGGTGATTATATGACCCATTTTAGCAACCAGCCCCCGCCATCTTGCTCCGCCATCTTGTTCCGCCATCTTGCTTCCGGTCAAAAATCGGATCTTTGTTTCCACAGCGGGGAGAGGGAGTGTGGGGCCCGGGGATAAGGCCTAGTGTGTGTGTGAAGTTGTGGGGAGGTTTACAATGTTTCTTATTTAATGTCCCTTGTCTAGTCTGAAATAAAGTTCGTCATTGGATCAGAAGAAATATAATTGTGTGTGTTATATGATTATATACATTTATATCACATTCGTGTATGTGTGTTTATAAACATTTTATTCTTTAACAAGAATTAACAGAATTATGAACTAACAGAATTATATCCTATATTAGATGATTAGACCCTATATCACGCACAAAAACTTCCCCCGCAATGTCAATTACCCTGCGAGTCGGGTCGATTCCGGTTACTACAAAATCAACTCAAACACTGCTTGAGAGCCATTTAAAAATAAATGATATAAAATATATTAAAAAAGACGAATACCTGAGTCAAATTTTATTATTGACAAGAAGTATGAACTGACAGAATGATGAATCTAACCCTATATCACACACACAAACTGTTCATTGATTACACTGCGAGTCGGGTCGGGTCAGGTAGGCTCCGGTTACTAAAATGGGCGGGGGGAAATGCCCAGGATCCCCTCCATAGCGTACTACACGTCAGCCCATTGTATTCAGCAGGAGTAGCCTATCTTGCTCCGCTATAAGATCTTTGATGAGAATAATGCCCCGGAGGCTGGGTTGATTCCGTGAGCCACGTTGAGCCTCGAAGCGACCGCAGCTGTAGCTGTAGAGTTAGTGTGGCTGGGAGCTGTGGGGCGAGTGACCGGGAGCCATGAAGTGAGTGCAGCCAGGAGTTGCGGGGTGAGTGCAGCCGGGAGCTACTGAGTGAGTGAAGCCGTAGCCCCCCTCCCCGTCCACACACATCATCACCCACCACACACACCCCTCCCCCTCCTACAGACACACATCCCCGATCCCATACACATCCTTCCCCCACCCACACACACACTTCCCCCCTTCCCCCCTCCCCCCCACACTGCTCCCCTTCCCCCATATCTAACCTGCAAGTTTCGAGGCTGCTCACTTTTGTCCCAACAACTTTAACATTTGGCAGCCAACAGTCGGTACAGTTTAAAACAAACTTACAACTAAAGACTCTGACCTGTTTGAAAAACAGAGCCCCTCTCCCTGTTGGAGAGAGAGGAGAAAGTCTGTGAGGAATCGGGCAAGTGTGAGGTGTGAATGACAGGGAATAAGACCAATCCCATTTCTGGGCTTGGTTAATTTCTACAGGATGCAGGTACATTGCTGGTGTCTCCGCCAGGGTACAACAGCAACTCTTTCTCTAACTCTCTCACTCAAACAAGAAGATGACTTTCGCAACTTAAAAACAGTGCTTGCTACTGCACCAACTACTGCATGCCTTAACCCTCCCAGTCCAACTGGCCATTATTAAGTGCAATAGCCGTGCAGGTGGCCACAACAAAGTCTCCCGGGGGAATGCCCCAGCTGACATTATTGCCCACACAGCAGATTATGAATTATGCACATTGGTCCCCACTGAACCAAATATTCTGGTAGAAATACTGGCTCTTTCAGACGAGGGAATGCAAAGTTAATGAATTATGTTGTGAGGATTGTTGAGAATTGGAACAAAAACAGCAACAATGTGCTTCAATTTGTTTTCTGTGTGTAAACATAGAAACATAGAAACATAGAAATTAGGTGCAGGAGTAGGCCATTCGGCCCTTCGAGCCTGCACCGCCATTCAATATGATCATGGCTGATCATCCAACTCAGTATCCCGTACCTGCCTTCTCTCCATACCCCCTGATCCCCTTAGCCACAAGGGCCACATCTAACTCCCTCTTAAATATAGCCAATGAACTGGCCTCAACTACCCTCTGTGGCAGAGAGTTCCAGAGATTCACCACTCTCTGTGTGAAAAAAAGTTCTTCTCATCTCGGTTTTAAAGGATTTCCCCCTTATCCTTAAGCTGTGACCCCTTGTCCTGGACTTCCCTAACATCGGGAACAATCCTCCTGCATCTAGCCTGTCCCAACCCCTTAAGAATTTTGTAAGTTTCTATAAGATCCCCTCTCAATCTTCTAAATTCTAGAGAGTATAAACCAAGTCTATCCAGTCTTTCTTCATAAGACAGTCCTGACATCCCAGGAATCAGTCTGGTGAACCGTCTCTGCACTCCCTCTATGGCAATAATGTCCTTCCTCAGATTTGGAGACCAAAACTGTACGCAATACTCCAGGTGTGGTCTCACCAAGACCCTGTACAACTGCAGTAGTACCTCTCTGCTCCTATACTCAAATCCCTTTGCAATGAAAGCTAACACACCATTCGCTTTCTTTACTGCCTGCTGCACCTGCATGCCTACCTTCAATGACTGGTGTACCATGACACCCAGGTCTCGCTGCATCTCCCCCTTTCCCAATCGGCCACCATTTAGATAATAGTCTGCTTTCCTGTTTTTGCCACCAAAATGGATAACCTCACATTTATCCACATTATACTGCATCTGCCAAACATTTGCCCACTCACCCAGCCTATCCAAGTCACCCTGCAGTCTCCTAGCATCCTCCTCACAGCTAACACTGCCCCCCAGCTTAGTGTCATCCGCAAACCTGGAGATATTGCCTTCAATTCCCTCATCCAGATCATTAATATATATTGTAGCTGGGGTCCCAGTAATATATATTGTAAATAGCTGGGGTCCCAGTACTGAGCCTTGGGGTACCCCACTAGTCACTGCCTGCCATTGTGAAAAGGACCCGTTTACTCCTACTCTTTGCTTCCTGTTTGCCAGCCAGTTCTCTATCCACATCAATACTGACCCCCCAATGCCTTGTGTAAATCAAGACAAAAGCATTTGTGACAATTGCAATTTATTTTAGCAGGGATAATAAAGCGGGATGCAGGTGGAGCAGAGAAATGTTATTACATAATTATGCCTTCCTCGAACTGTCATATTACATTTTTTTTCTTTCACACTATATACACTTCCTTGCACATGCTGATAAGGAGGTAAGAGAATGTGGAAAGCAGCTTACACTTTGAAGCTTTTAATGAAATTACCTGTGTCTAAGAGAGAGAGAGAGAGAGAGTCCAAAGTGTGTTTTGGGTTGAGACCGTTCTTCAGTATGTGTCGTATTTATGAACAAAATATGAACATTTTTGGTGAATGATTTGTTTTAATGTCTTGGTCAGAAAGGTTAGTGGAGCACTAGTCTTGGCTAGCAAAACAACATTCTAGCTGTGTTTGAATACATTTTGTAATTTCGTGAGGAAATTATATTCTGTATTTCCAGTGGTGTAAACTCAAGGTTATGTAAGATGGATGACTGACAAATTACATTTTCCTCTGATACAGCCTATATATGAATCTTGTCTACAGCACAGCTATCATTGTTGTTCTTAAATTATGGTTAAGAAGTATATGGCTTCTGTTTTATAATTTTCCAAGCTAGCTTGGTGAAGGTTAGCAACACAACAGCACGAGACATAGTGGCTTTGCCTGATAATATCATATATTAAAATGTAAATTTCTCTTATTTTGTTGTAACAAAGTTTGAAGAGTTTTACATTAATTCCTTGAGGAGTGTATAACTGTTTTATTCTTATGAGAATGTTATTGCTTTAACGTGTGTAAATATCTGAGATTTAACATATTGCATGCTGTAGAAATTTGTGAGTGAATGGCACAGAAAAGAGGGTGTAGAGTGAGTGAGTTTAAAGACTTTTACATGTTTGTCGAACCAGTTCTTGGCGGATGTTGAATTAATCAGATAATTAAGATGAAATAGGATGTCATTGAATGAGCTTGCTCATTTAAGTGATAAATCTTTGTAGAAACTCATTTGTTTTAAAAGGCAGTGTCTCTTTATGAAGTTGCAGCTATATGAGCATTGGGCCGGACAATGTTATTTTCTTTTCCTTTGCTCTTTGAAAATGAATTGGCTATCTCTGTGGAAATTAACTATGTACACTCTGTCTTCTCAACTTTTACTAAACAGCTGATGTGGCTCAGCAAAGGGACTGTTAATTTTCTTTGCCGAATAACCTGGTATTAGGATTGGTGACCTTGTCGGCATTTTAATTATGATTTCTTCCTATTTCTTACCTTTTGAATTGAATTCAAGACAGATTGGAATTGTGCACTGGCCATGTGGTATTCAGATTGAGGTGTTGGATGAGAATTGGGAATAATTTTAAAATTGTTTTTCCTTTATAATTACCTATTTTTAAAGGGTCTGCCTTGTAAGTACTTAAAGTTTAAGTAATTCCTTGACTGAGACTGGACAGCACCTTAGTGTGAATTAATTACATATGCACAGTAATTGACCCGAACCTTGTTAGTCTTACTGATACCACTGAACCAGAGAAACGCAGAAACCACTATCAGCTGACCATAACGGCACATCGATACAACCAGGAGATAACAAACTGATAAGAAATTGGTATCGGAGGAAATTGGGAAAACAGTAGAAGGAGCCCTTCCCAGCAAAGATCCTAGAGGAGCAAGATAGACCACTCCTCGAAAAACGCGTAGTATGACGTGTGTGATTGTCGACGCCATTTTTCGAGGCATTTATTGGGCTGTAATGGCGTCCTCATCTAAATGTTCATCTCACTGCTCCGCTATCAACTGTTCTAATCGTAAATCTAAACGACCAGAGCTGTCATTCTTTAGGTTCCCCGATAAAAAAGAAAGGTAAGAAAATATTATTATTATTTTTTGTCGATATTCTGTCGTGAAAATGTTATTTTCTGTTCTCCCATCAACGGCCATTGGGAAACTAGGTTTGTCGGTACATTAGAAAGTTATTAGACTTATTTTTAATAGATCTTTACTTACCATAATAATAAAGACAATTTTAACACTTCTGTACATTTTAGGTTTTGTTCTTGTAAGGGATTTATTTCCACAATATGGCCCGCGGACACATCAGGCCCAGTGACCACGGGATTTTTCGAGCTCAGATTCGTGTCCGAGAATGCGGCGGCTGTTACCCATTATGTCCCTCGAATTGTCGAGACATCACAAGCAAAGATCACAAGCCCGCCGTGAAGAAGGGTGCAATCAAATATTATACAACTCTGCTCTATCATCTTTGGGTGCAATGGTGGGTCGGGGGGTTAGGCGGCGGCGGCCGCAATCAAAGATACGAGAGGAGCTCTGCTCTATAATCTTTTGTCGGAATGGGACGGCTGCGCGTTATAATGTGGTATCGTTCCACTCCCTCTCCCCCTTCTCCCTCTCCCCCATCTCCCTGTCCCCCTTCTCCCTCTCCTCCCTTCTCCCTCTCCCCCTTCTCCCTCTCCCCCCTTCTCCCTCTCCCCCCTTTTCCCCTTTTCCCCTTCTCCCTCTCCCCCCTTTTCCCCTTCTCCCTCTCCCCCTTCTCCGTCTCGCCATCTCCCTCTCCCCCTTCTCCCTCTCTTCTGTCTCCCCTCTCTTTCGCTCTCTCTCTCCCCTCTTTTCTCTCGATCTCTCTCTCTCTCTCTCTCCCCCTCTCTTCTCGATCTCCCTCCCTGCCCTCTCCCCCTCCCTTCCATCTATCCCTCCCTTACCTCTTCGTGAGAGTTGGCAGCTCTGCTATGCCTTGGGTCCAAAAGAGGATAGAAAGAAAATACTTAATGGTCTTTGTAAGAAGATTTTAATAAGCTCTTCTACATTTAAGGTAAATTGACATATTAGAGGCAAAAAGCATCTTCAACATACAGATCTCCACACAACTGAAAACAATTGCATTTAAGTGATATATCATCCATTGTTCAGGCATGTAGTTATGATCATCTTTTTTCTTATTAGTTAATCCTAAATGATATCTCCTGTAATTTCAGATGTCAACAGTGGGTCCAGAATATCATCGACAAGATCTCCTGCACCGAACTGCAGAGTATTTGTCAAATAACTGCCGTCTTATGTACATTGTGTGAAATTGTGATTTGTTAACTGCACAAAACTAATGCAAATGGCGATATATTTATTATTGTATCTACGTTGGACATTTTGCTCTTTGGTGTCAGAACGCGGGGTGGGAGATTGCAACCTTCACGTGGTCCGCCCTGTTTCGACAAATGCAATCAACAGTGCACAGTCAAATAAGATCAAATAGAACAAGTTGTCCTACAACTTTAGGCTGTGCACGCCATATGCAATAATAATAAGAAGTGAAGAAGTGTCAGAACGCAACCTCTTCCTTTTCTCCAGAGATGCTGCCTGACCCACTGAGTTACTCCAGCATTTTGTGTCTATCTCTGTTTAGATTGGACTCGTGGGTGGAGATTGCGGCTGGTCTGGTGATCTAGAACGAGGGCCAAAGTCTCAGAATATGGGTCATGATATTTAGTAATGAGACAAGGAGCAGTTTCTTCACTCAAGGGCTGGGAATCTTGGAATTCTTTATTGCGTGAGATGGTGGAAGTCGAGCCCTTGAAAGGAGAGATATTTTTTTTCAAATACAAAAAGGATGAAGGATAATGGAGAGAATGTGGGAATAAGGTGTTGAGTTGCAGGATCAACAATAATCTTACTGATGGTGGTGTGAACTTAGATGGCTTATCCTTGCTTCTATTTCTTACAGAGACACAGCACGGAAACAGGCCCTTTGGCCCACCGCGTCCGCATTGACCAGCGATCCCCGCACACTAACACCATCCTACACACACTAGGGACAATTTACACTTATACCAAGCCTACAAACCTGTATGTCTTTGGAGTGTGGGAGGAAACCGAAGATCTCGGAGAACACCCATTCAGTCACGGGGAGAATGTACGAACTCAGTACAGACAGCACCCACTGTAAGGCAGCAACTTTACTGCTGCACCACCATGCCGCCCTTAATCCACTAGGGCACTAGGTTACAATAAACTTCCTACATATTCCAGGAATGCATCTCATAAAAATGGGAGAGGTTTAAATGCATTGTAAAATCTGCTCTCAGTTTCCTAGATCGGTATTGCTCTAATGGCCTCTTTGTATCATTTTCTTTGATTTAAACCATCCATTGTTTTGCATTTAGATTTTATTTTTCCCCTGTGGATCACAAGGCACTGTTTGTTTCAGGGGTGACTCTAATCTCCAGCGTAATTTGACAAGACAGCCAAGAGGGCAAACACAGGCAGTTCAGAGCTGCTGCCTGTATCGCATGAGAGAACAAGAATGAGACCAACTTGTTTTTTGCAGATCATCAACCCCTGACTGATGTTATCAATGCCGATGGTGACTCAAGGAGACTCAACCAGGTGGTGGTTTACAAAGGTCCATGCCCATTGTTCCTCATGGCATACCACCAGCCTCAACAGATCACCTAGTCATAGAGTCTCACAGCGTAGAATCAGGCCCTTCAGCTCAACTTGCCCACGCTGGCCAACATGTCCCATCTACACTAGTCCCACATGCCTGCATTTGGCCCATACCCCTCTAAACCTGTCCTAACCATCAAATAACCTAACAGAACTGTCATATGAGGAAAGATTTAAAAGACTAGGCTTGTATTCACTGGAGTTTAGAAGGATGAAGGGTAATCTTATCATATTGTTTACAGTGTACTATGTTTACAGATTCTGTTGTGCTGCTGAAAGTAAGAATTTAATTGTTCTATCTGGGACAAGCTAGATGCAGGAAATTGTTCTACATGACAATAAAACACTCTTGTTAGATGCAAGGGGATCTTATAGAAACATCTAAATGAATAAAAGGACTGAACAAGCTAGATACAGGAAAAATGTTCCCAATGTTGGGCGAGTCCAGAACCAGGGGCCACAGTCTTAGAACAAAGGGGAGGCCATTTAAGACTGAGGTGAGAAAAAAACTTTTTCACCCAGAGAGTTGTGAATTTGTGGAATTCCCTGCCACAGAGGGCAGTGGAGGCCAAATCACTGGGTGGATTTAAGAGAGAGTTAGATAGATCTCTAGGGGCTAGTGGAATCAAGGGATATGGGGAGAAGGCAGGCATGGGTTATCGATTGGGGCTGATCAGCCATGATCACAATGAATGGCGGTGCTGGCTCGAAGTGCCAAATGGCCTCCTCCTGCACCTATTTTCTATATTTCTAGAACACTCATCCAGCAATCCTCGAGCCCACCAGCTCATCCCGTAGTCAATTCATCAGCTTTTCCATAAGAACTTCCATCAGTTCTTCCAAAAGAATGACAATCAGACAATCTCGATTACCCTCAGCCCATCAAGCAGCCCCTTAATTCGCACAGAAGTCTGAACTATTGAATGCTCACTGCATCTCTTTCCATGTCAGCAAGTTAATATCCAGCTGCATGAACCATGTGAAAAAGGAATAAATAGATGCATGTGGTGCAGTGATTTGTGCAGCACTATAGGCCTGGAGACCAAGAGGAGTTCACCATTGAACGGAGTTTGAACGGGGGGCTTGAGGCCCCCGACCGAGGAAGAACAAAAGGAAGGGACTTGAACTTTATTTCGCCTTCCATCACAGTGAGGAATGTGTAGGAGTCACTTTGGTGAATGTCCGTATTAAAATGTGTTTTTGAGTGCTGTTGCTTTTAATTGTGACTGACCTGGCCAATGAAATTCCTCGTATATTGCAAAACATACTTGGCAAATAAAATCTGATTATGATTCTGAAAAGCCTTTCCCTTCCATACTCTTTCCTCTCTTTGATCTTTTTGCAGCTGACTGCCTTTCTGTACTTGTTGCAAGAGATTGTCGCGGCATCCAGCATCCTCGGAGAATGTAGAATTAAAGGCAGAGGCAATGCCAGTTTTAAAGATGGTTATTTGCCTCAAGATTGGGTTATTGTATCTCCAGAACCTCCCCAGAGGCTCTGGGAGACACAAGGTTCAAGAGGGAACACAAAAAGCCTAATTAGGAAGAATATTAAGAGTAAGATTTTCAATTAAAATACTGTAATTGATGGAACCTTGCCTTTAAATTGGTTCTTGGATGAAACCCTGATGGTTCTCACATTGTCTCTTTAAATTTACTCTCCTTTTCACACTTGCATTAAAACACACAGCCACCGCCATTCACAGTGATACTGCCCGGCAGTCTCATAATTACAGTCAACACAGCTACCTTGACAGCCACACAAAATGATGTAAATAAAAATTGTTTTCCTTGTTTAAGAACGTTCAATTTAGAATTATTTGAAATTGTGGGGGTTGGTACAAAATACTGTTGACCCACAAATGTGTTGCTATGAGACATTCACATTTAAAAAATCCATGTCTCAAAAAAAGCAAGAAGGTGCCCATGTTATTTGACCAACTTATCAGATGAATTTAAATATGTAGGTATGTATGCATTAGTTTTGCTCCTAATTCCCTTTTCCAAATCATTAATATATATGGTAAACAGTTGCGGCCTCAACACCAAGCCTTGCGGCAAAAAAATCCAGAAGATTAGTCAAACATGAATTCCCTTTCATAAATCCATGTTGACTTGGACTAATTATTTTACTGCTATCCAAATGCCCCATTATTACATCTTTTATAATTGACTCCAGCATCTTTCACACCACCAAAGTTGAGCTAACTGATCTGTAATTCCCCGTTTTCTCTCACGCTCCTTTATTGAAAAGTGGGATAGCATTAGCTATCCTCCAATTCACAGGAACTGATCGTAAATCTATTGATCGTTGGAAAATGATCATATGTATAAATATATATGTATGTGTATATATGCATATGCATGTATGTGTATATATGCATGTATATATATGTGTATGTATATGTGTGTATATATATGTTTATATATGTGTGTATGTATGCATATAAATGTATCCATATGTATGTGTGCATATGTATGTGTATACGTGTGTATGTATGTATGTGTATATATGTATGTGTATATATATGTATGTGTATAAATATATATATGCATATATTTATTATTACTATATAATTATATATATAATTGTCTTTATGGTTCATGCACATCATCTTACAAGACAAATTAATTCCTGTAGTGATTATTTAAATCAAAGTTGCTTCGGATCCATGAGAATAAACTTTATTATCTCTAACTTGCCTCTCACACACAGACGCACATTCATATAAATATGTAAAATATATATACGTTAAATTTAATTTTGTGCAGTGTGTGTTAAAGCAATACAAGGGAAACTGCACAATACAATGCAAGGGAAACTACGCAAAGGAGGGGGCTGTTCCCGCTACAAGATACTCGAGGATCTTTGCTTTGGATCAAAGATTATAGCGGAGCTCTATAATCTTTGCTTTGGATCACAGCGGGTGGCATACAAAACGCGTGTCGCATTAAAAAATGGCGGCCGTGACGTTCCGTCACGTACTACACGCCAGTCCATTGGATTTCGAAGGAGTGGTCTATCTTGCTCCTCTAGGATCTTTGGTCATCGGTACGAGGGTTGGCACGTGACGTCATGGGCTAGTGGGAGTGTCCTGCTATTTAAGGTTATCTCACCTCGAGACCTTGGTAGTCAACAGCAAAGATCCTAGAGGAGCAAGATAGACCACTCCTTCGAAATCCAATGGACTGGCGTGTAGTACGTGACGGAACGTCACGGCCGCCATTTTTCAATGCGACACGCGACTTCCGGTATGCCACCCGCTGTGATCCAAAGCAAAGATTATAGAGCTCCGCTATAATCTTTGATCCAAAGCAAAGATCCTCGAGTATCTTGTAGCGGGAACAGCCCCCTCCTTTGCGTAGTTTCCCTTGCATTGTATTGCTTTAACACACACTGCACAAAATTAAATTTAACGTATACATATTATATATATTTATATGAATGTGTGTCTGTGTGTGAGAGGCAAGTTAGAGATAGTTAAGTTTATTCTCATGGATCAGAAGCAACTTTGATTTAAATAATCACTATTAATTTATTTGTCTTGCAAGATGATATACATAAACCATAAAGGCAATTATATATATAATTATATAGTAATAATATATATATGCATATATATATTTACACACACATATATATATACACATACATATATACACACACATATATACACATACATACATACGTATACATATACATATGCACACATACAAATACACACATACATATGGATACATTTATATGCATACATACACACATATAAACATATATATACATACATATATACACACATATACATATACATGCATATATACACATACATGCATATATATACACATACATATATATTTATACATATGATTAACATGTAGAGGAACCAACGAGAGAGCAGGCTATTTTAGACTGGGTATTGAGTAATGAGGAAGGGTTAGTTAGCAATCTTGTTGTACGTGCCCCCTTGGGCAAGAGTGACCATAATATGGTTGAGTTCTTCATTAGGCAGGCAGTGACTAGTGGGGTACCGCAAGGCTCAGTGCTGGGACCCCAGCTATTTACAATATATATTAATGATCTGGATGAGGGAATTGAAGGCAATATCTCCAAGTTTGCGGATGACACTAAGCTGGGGGGCAGTGTTAGCTGTGAGGAGGATGCTAGGAGACTGCAAGGTGACTTGGATAGGTTGGGTGAGTGGGCAAATGTTTGGCAGATGCAGTATAATGTGGATAAATGTGAGGTTATCCATTTTGGTGGCAAAAACAGGAAAGCAGACTATTATCTAAATAGCGGCCGACTAGGAAAAGGGGAGATGCAGCGAGACCTGGGTGTCATGGTACACCAGTCATTGAAAGTAGGCATGCAGGTGCGGCAGGCAGTGAAGAAAGCGAATGGTATGTTAGCTTTCATATCGAAAGGATTTGAGTATAGGAGCAGGGAGTTTCTACTGCAGTTGTACAGGGTCTTGGTGAGACCACACCTGGAGTATTGCGTACAGTTTTGGTCTCCAAATCTGAGGAAGGACATTATTGCCATAGAGGGAGTACAGAGAAGGTTCACCAGACTGATTCCTGGGATGTCAGGACTGTCTTATGAAGAAAGACTGGATACACTTGGTTTATACTCTCTAGAATTTAGGAGATTGAGAGGGGATCTTATAGAAACTTACAAAATTCTTAAGGGGTTGGACAGACTAGATGCAGGAAGATTGCTCCCGATGTTGGGGAAGTCCAGGACAAGGGGTCACAGCTTAAGGATAAGGGGGGAATCCTTTAAAACCGAGATGAGAAGAACCTTTTTCACACAGAGAGTGGTGAATCTCTGGAACTCTCTGCCGCAGAGGGTGGTTGAGGCTAGTTCATTGGCTATATTTAAGAGGGAGTTAGATGTGGCCCTTGTGGCTAAGGGGATCAGAGGGTATGGAGAGAAGGCAGGTACGGGATACTGAGTTGGATGATCAGCCATGATCATATTGAATGGCGGTGCAGGCTCGAAGGGCCGAATGGCCTACTCCTGAACCTAATTTCTATGTTTCTATGTTTCTATTATTTTCCAACGATCAATAGATTTACGATCAGTTCCTGTGGATTGGAGGATAGCTAATGCCACTTTTCAAGAAAGGAGCGAGAGAGAAAACGGGGAATTACAGACCAGTTAGCCTGACTTTGGTGGTGTGAAAGATGCTGGAGTCAATTATTAAAGATGTAATAATGGGGCATTTGGATAGCAGTAAAAGGATTAGTCCAAGTCAACATGGATTTATGATTTTACAATGCATTTAAGCCTCTCCCATTTTTATGAGATGAATTCCTGGAATATGTAGGAAGTTTATTGTAACCTAGTGCTGCTTGCCTGAACAATGGATGGTATATCACTTAAATGCAATTGTTTTCAGTTGTGTGGAGAGACCTGTATATTGAAAATGCGTTTTGCCTCTAATATGTCAATTTACCTTAAATGTAGAAGAGCTTATTAAAATCTTCTTACAAAGACCATTAAGTATTTTCTATCTATCCTCTTTTGGACCCAAGGCATAGCAGAGCTGCCAACTCTCACGAAGAGGTAAGGGAGGGAGAGATGGAAGGGAGGGAGAGAGGGAAGGGAGGGAGATCGCGAAGAGAGGGGGAGAGAGAAGAGAGGAGAGAGAGAGAGAGAGAGAGAGAGATCGAGAGAAGAGAGGGGAGCGAGAGATCGAGAGGAGGGGAGAGAGAGATCGAGAGAGAGAGGGGGAAGGGGGGAGAGGGAGAATGGGGAGGGAGAAGGGGAAAGGGGGGGACAGGGAGAAGGGGGGAGGGAGAAGGGGGACAGGGACAAGGGGGAGAGGGAGAAGGGGAGAGGGAGAAGGGGGGAAGAGGGAGAGGGAGAGTGGAACGATAGCACATTATAACGCGCAGCCGTCCCATTCCGACCAAAGATTATAGAGCAGAGCTCCACTAGTATCTTTGATTGCAGCCGCTGCCACCGAACCGCCCGACCCACCATTGCACCCAAAGATGATAGAGCAGAGTTATATTATATAATATTTGATTGCACCCTTCTTCACGGCGGGCTTGTGATCTTTGCTTGTGATGTCTTGTATGTATGTGAGTGTTGTTTGCTATGTCCCTATGTTCGAGGAATATAATGGGTAACAGCCGCCCATTCTCGGACTTGAATCTGAGCTCGAAAAATCTCCTGGTCACTGGACCTAATGTGTCCGCGGGCCATATTGTGGAGACTAATCCCTTACAAAACAAAACCAAAAACGTACAGAAGTGTTAAAATTGTCTTTATTATTGTGGTGAGTAAAGAACTATTAAAAATAAGTCTAATAACTTTCTAATGTACCGACAAACCTAGTTTCCCAATGGCCGTTGATCGGAGAACAGAAAATAACATTTTCACGACAGAATATCGACTGAAAATAATAAAAATATTTTCTCACCTTTCTTTTTTATTGGGGAACCTAAAGAATGACAGGTTGGGTCGTTTAGATTTACGATTAGAATACTTGATAGCAGAGCAGTGAGATGAAATTTAGATAAGGGCGCCATGACAGTGTGGGGGAAGCCCAATAAATGCCTCGAAAAATGGCGTCGACGATCACACACGTCATACTACGCGTTTTTCGAGGAGTGGTCTATCTTGCTCCTCTAGGATCTTTGGTCAACAGGTAGCTGAGCCCAAGAGAACAACCTTGCTCAGTTACAGCAGCAATGATTATATAGTTAGTGCACCAACCTAAAGTGTCGAACCTGAATAAACTACTGTTTGAACCTGCCTGACGTCTGGCCTTATTCACCACGTTTGTAGCCGCTACATTGGTGACCAACGGCAACAGCGCCACCATCAGATCGGCTGCCGTCACTGCAGCCTCACCGCTGTCCACAGCGCCACCTTCCAGCCAGGTGCAGTCCTTGCAGCCTGATCACCGGCAACAGCTCCTCATTCAGGTCGGAGGCTGTCACTGCAACACTGCACAGCTTTCCTATCCCGCACCATGGACACTGGACAATTTGAACTTACCACTTTGCACGTGATTGCTCACTGTAATTTGTGTAGTTTCTGTTCATTTTGTTTTCACTGCATCACCACGCCGGGTTCAGCAATTAGTTTATTTATTTTATTTGGGTTTTTTTTCCCTCATTGGTGCCAACGTCTCCCAGCCGTTGCTGGGGGTCGTATTTCAGAGGACACGATCCCTGGTCAAGGAGATGCGACTGTGTCTCTTCCATTTCCTTGCTTTTGCATCGGTCTCCTCGCACCCCCTCGGTTCCTCAGGATCGCCCACGCAGAGCGTCGACTGCGCCTGTGGGCCCCTCTGTCCCACCGCATGCACAGGGTGTCTCCGACCCACATGCAGGAGCCGCCCTCGACCATTCTATTCCTTCCTTCAGTTCTGGGGGGGGGGGGCGAGGTACCCGTCGAAGTACCTCGAAACCTCTCGAAACCCCTCGAAACTGCTCGAAACCCCACTGAATACCTCTGAAACCCCTTTAAATTCCTCTAAACCCATCTAAACCCCCCTAAATCCCTCCAGACCCCTCCGAAACCCTCTAACCAATCGAAACCCATAGAAACCCCTTGAAACCCTTCTGAACAACTCGAAACCACTCTGCCTCTCAAAACCCCTCTGAATACCTCTAACCCTCTCTAATCCACTCTAAACTGCTCTGAACCACTCAAAACCCCGCTACACCACTTTCTCCCTCCAAACGCGTGAACCCCTCGAAACCCCTCTAATGCCCAAGAAACTACTTTAAAAACCTCGAAACCCCTCGAAATCCCAACTAACCCCGCTAAACACATATAAACTCAACCAAATACATCTAACCCCCTCTAAATCCCTATAAATCCCTCCAGATGCTTCCGATACCCTCTAAACCACTATAAACCCCTGCGAAATCCCTCTGAACCCCTCTCAACACCACTAATCCCCTTTAAACCCCTCTAAACATCTCAAAACCACTCTAGACAACTCTAAACTGCTCCAAACCCATCCAAACCACTCTGAACCAATCCATACTTGTCTAAACCCATCCAAACCGCTCCAAACCCATCTGACACACTCTGATCTCCTCTAACCCAATCTAAACCCCCCACGAAACACACTCCGACCCCATCTGAAACCCCATGAACACCTCTAAACCAAATCCATCTAAACCCTTCTAAACCCCTCTGAACATCTATGAAATCTTCTAAACCCATATAAGCCCACTCTAAACTCCTCTACTCCAATCTGAACCACTCTGAACCTCTATAAACCCAACTACAATAAACCCCTCTAAACACATCTCAACATATTTAAACCCCTCTAAATATCTTTAAACCTCTATACTCATCTGAACACCTCTAAACGCCTCTACACCCCTCTACACACCTGCATACCCTCTGAATACCTCTGAACCCCTCTATACCCCTCTAAACCCCTCCAAACTCATTTAAACCTATCTGACCCCTCTCTGATACACTTTAACCCCCTCTATCCCCCTCTAAACCCCTCCGAACCACACTGAAACACTCTAAGCACCTCCACACCCCTCTAACCCCCTCTGAACCCCCAAAGAGTAGGAGTAAACGGGTCCTTTTCACAATGGCAGGCAGTGACTAGTGGGGTACCGCAAGGCTCAGTGCTGGGACCCCAGCTATTTACCATATATATTAATGATCTGGATGAGGGAATTGAAGGCAATATCTCCAAATTTGCGGATGACACTAAGCTGGGGGGCAGTGTTAGCTGTGAGGAGGATGCTAGGAGACTGGAAGGTGACTTGGATAGGCTGGGTGAGTGGGCAAATGTTTGGCAGATGCAGTATAATGTGGATAAATATGAGGTTATCCATTTTGGTGGCAAAAACGGGAAAGCAGAATATTATCTAAATGGTGGCCGATTGGGAAAGGGGGAGATGCAGCGAGACCTAGGTGTCATGGTACACCAGTCATTGAAGGTTGGCATGCAGGTGCAGCAGGCAGTAAAGAAAGCGAATGGTATGTTAGCTTTCATTGCAAAAGGATTTGAGTGTAGGAGCAGGGAGGTACTACTGCAGTTGTACAGGGTCTTGGTGAGACCACACCTGGAGTATTGCGTACAGTTTTGGTCTCCAAATCTGAGGAAGGACATTATTGCCATAGAAGGAGTGCAGGGACGGTTCACCAGACTGATTCCTGGGATGTCAGGACTGTCTTATGAAGAAAGACTGGACAGACTTGGTTTATACTCTCTAGAATTTAGAAGATTGAGAGGGGATCTTATAGAAACTTACAAAATTCTTAAGGGGTTGGACAGGCTAGATGTAGGAAGATTGTTCCCGATGTTAGGGAAGTCCAGGACAAGGGGTCACAGCTTAAGGATAAGGGGGAAATCCTTTAAAACAGAGATGAGAAGAACTTTTTTCACACAGAGAGTGGTGAATCTCTGGAACTCTCTGCCACAGAGGGTAGTTGAGGCCAGTTCATTGGCTATATTTAAGAGGGAGTTATATGTAGCCCTTGTGGCTAAGGGGATTAGGGGGTATGGAGAGAAGGCAGGTACGGGATACTGAGTTGGATGATCAGCCATGATCATATTGAATGGCGGTGCAGGCTCGAAGGGCCGAATGGCCTACTCCTGCACCTAATTTCTATGTTTCTATGAACACCTTTATGCCCCTCTAAACATCTCAAAACCCATCTAAACAACTCTAAATCCCTCAATACCACTCTGAACCACTCTATACCCAAACCTCTCTCAAACACTCCAAACCCCTCCGACCCACTCTGATCTCATCTAAACCACTAAACCCCACACGAAACACATTGAAACCCCCCCAGAACCCTCTAAACACCGCTAAACCCCACAAAACCTTCCTAAATCCATCAGAACCCCTCAGATCCACCCTAAATACCTCTCAGCACATCTAAACCCATTTAAATCCTTCTAAATCCCTTCAAACCACTCCAATACTCGCTGAACCTCTCCAACCCCATATGAACCCCCCTGAACTCCTCTAAACTTCTTTAAATCCCACTAAACCAAAACACCTTTGAACATCTCTGAACTTCTCTAAACATATCTAAGCCCCTCTAAACTCCTGTACTCTCCTTTGAACCATGCTGAACCCCCCTAAAACACATCTGAACCCCTCTAACCCCATCTAAACCTCTCTCAACGCCTCCAAACCCCTCTGACCACCTCCCAACCTCTCTAAACACCCCTAAACCCTTTAAACACCTATAAGCACATCTGAACACCTGTAAACCCCTCTAAACCGCTTTAAACCTCTCTGAGCAAGTCTAAATATCTCTGAACCCCTCTAAGCCCCTCTAAACTCCTCTACTCCCCTCGGAACCACCACAACCTCTCTAATCCTCTGTAAATCACTCTAAACCCCTCTAAACCCCTCCAAACCTCTTTAAACCCTTCCAATCACCTCTGACCACCTCTGAACTAATCTGAATCCCTCTAAACCCCCTCTAAACCGCTCCCAACTCCTCTGGACCAATCTAAACGACTCTAAACTAAAATACCTCTACACACATCTATACCCCTCTAAATCCCTTTAAATCCGCCTAGGCCCCTCCGAAACTGTCTAAGCACATCAAAACCCATCGAAACCCCTCGAAACCTTTCTGAACCTCAAAACCCCTCGAAATACATTGAACCCTCTTGGTACCCCTCGAAACACCTTGAAACCCTTCTGAATACCTCTAAATCCCTCTAAGCCCCTCTACACCCCCCTAACCACCTCCAAACAGATCTGAAACCCTCTAAATCCCTCTAATCCCTCAAGGGTGCTGAGGAAGAGGATTTCATGGAATGTATGCGGGATAGTTTTCTAAACCAACATGTAGAGGAACCAACGAGAGACAGGCTATTCTAGACTGGGTAATGAGGAAGGGTTAGTTAGCAGTCTTGTTGCGAGTGGCCCCTGTGTTGTTGTGAGTGACCATAATATGGTTGAGTTCTTCATTAGGATGGAGAGTGACATTGGTAATTCAGAAACAAGGGTCCTGTACTTAAAGAAAGGTGACTTTGAGGGTATGAGACGTGAATTGGCCAAGATAGACTGGTAATTGATTCTTAAAGGGTTGGTGGTGGATATGCAATGGAAGGCATTTAAAGGCTGCATGGATGAACGGCAACAAGTGTTCATCCCAGTTTGGCAAAATAATAAATCAGGGAAGGTAGTGCATCCGTGGATAATAAGGGAAATCAGGGATAGTATCAAAACAAAAGATGAAGCATACAAATTAGCCTGAAAAAGCAGCCTACCAGAGGACTGGGAGAAATTCAGAGTCCAGCAGAGGAGAACAAAGGAATAAGGACTAATAAGGAAAGTGAAAATAGATTATGAAAGAAAACTGGCAGGGAACATAAAAACTGACTGCAAAAGGTTTTATAGATATGTGAAGAGAAAAAGATTAGTTAAAACAAATGTACGTCCCTTGCAGTCAGAAACAGGTGAATTGATCATGGGGAACAAAGACATGGCAGACCAATTGAATAACTACTTTGGTTCTGTTTTCACTAAGGAAGACATAAATAATCTGCCGGAAACAGCTAGTCGGCAGTCAAATGAGATGGAGGAACTGAGTGCAATCCAGGTTAGCCGGGAAGTGGTGTTAGGTAAATTGAATGGATTAAAGGTCCATAAATCCCCCGGGCCAGATAGGGTGCATCCCAGAGTACTTAAAGAAGTAGCCCCAGAAATAGTGGATGCATTAGTGATAATTTTTCAAAATTCTTTAGATTCTGGAGTAGTTCCTGAGGATTGGAGGGTAGCTAATGTAACCCCACTTTTTAAAAAGGGAGGGAGAGAGAAAATGGGGAATTACAGACCTGTTAGTCTAACATCGGTAGTGGGGAAACTGCAAGAGTCAGTCATTACAGGTGGGAGAGCAGCACATTTGGAAAGTGGTGAAATCATTGGACAAAGTCAGCATGGATTTACGAAAGGTAAATCATGTCTGCAAATCTTATAGAATTTTCCGAGGATATAACTAGTAGAGTGGATAAGGGAGAACCAGCGGATGTGTTATATCTGGACTTTCTGAAGGCTTTCGACAAGGTCACACATAAGAGATTAGTATACAAACTTAAAGCACACGGTATTGGGGGTTCAGTATTGATGTGGATAGAGAACTGGTTGGCAGACAGGAAGCACATAGTAGGAGTAAACGGGTCCTTTTCACAATGGCAGTCAGTGAATAGTGAGGTACCACAAGGCTCGGTGCTGGGACCCCAGCTATATATAATATATATTAATGATTTGGACGAGGGAATTGAATGTAACATCTCCAAGTTTTCGGATGACACAAAGCTGGGGGGGGGGGGGGGGGGGGGGGGTGTTAGCTGTGAGGAGGATGCTAGGATGCTGCAAGGTGACTTGGATAGGCTGGGTGAGTGGGCAAATGCATGGCAGATGCAGTATAATGTGGATAATTGTGAGGTTATCCACTTTGGTGGCAAAAACAGGAAAGTAGACTTTTATCTGAATGGTGGCCGATTAGGAAAAGGGGAGATGAAACGAGACCTGGGTGTCATGGTACACCACTCATTGAAAGTAGGCATGCATGTGCAGCAGGCAGTGAAGAAAGCCAATGGTATGTCAGCATTCGTAGCGAAAGGATTTGAGTATAGGAGCAGGGAGGTTCTACTGCAGTTGTTCAGGGTCTTGGTGAGACCACACCTGGAGTATTGCGTACAGTTTTGGTCTCCTTATCTGAGGAAAGACATTCGTGCCATAGAGGGAGTACAGAGAAGGTTCAGCAGACTGATTCCTGGGATGTCAGGACTTTCATATGAAGAACGACCGGATAGACTCGGCTTGTACTCGCTAACATTTTGAAGATTGAGGGGGGGATCTTATAGAAACTTACAACATTCTTAAGGGGTTGGACAGGCTAGATGCAGGAAGTTTGTTCCCAATGTTGGGGAAGTCCAGAACAAGGGGTCACAGTTTAAGGATAAGGGGGAAATCTTTTAGGACCGAGATGAGAAAAACATATTTCACAGAGAGTGGTGAATCTCTGGAATTCTCTGCCACAGAAGGTAGCTGAGGCCAGTTCATTGGCTATATTTAAGAGGGAGTTAGATGTGGCCCTTGTGGCTAAAGGTGTATGGAGACGAGGCTGGTACAGGATACTGATTTAGATGATCAGCCATGATCATATTGAATGGCGTTGCAGGCTCGAAGGGCTGAATGGCGTACTCCTACACCTAAGTAGGCATGCAGGTGCAGCAGACAGTGCAGAAAGCGAATGGTTTGTTAGCATTCATAGCAAAAGGATTTGAGTACAGGAGCAGGGAGGCACGTGAGTGACTACGTGAAGATCCCCGCTCGTGCGCAAGCGCGTCATATCGCCGTTCGCATTGCGAAAGCACCGGACTGCCAGCGGTAAGTTAAACTAAGAAGGTAAAGTTTCTATTTCTTAACTTTCTTAGATTCCGTGCAGGCACCTCTTTTACAGAGGTTTCTTGTTGGTACTTTGCGAGGCCGACGAGGGAACCAGCTACGGGCTGTTGGAAGACCCCGGTTCCGACCGCGGAAGCGGGCAGCTGGTAGGTCGGGTTTTGCGAATTTTTGTTAATTCTTAAAATGCTGGGGAATATCTCAGTTGGGTTGCACTGCAGCAGCGTTAGTGTTGCTGACTTGCAGTACCAGAGACCCGGGGAGCAACGGGTACTCTTGGAATTGAAAAGTTAAATTCTAAGAGGACAATGTGGGTTCCTCTGGAGGCTCAGTTTAAAGAACGGTCAGGACTAGTACCGGCAGTGTTCCCCTCCGTAAAATATACAGATGCTGGGGTTCCCGGGGAAGGGAAATCCAGCAGAAATGCGGTTTCCAGACCGCAGTGGACCCCAGGATATGGGATCAAACTAACCTCAACGGTCAGCATTAGTTCTGGGAGGGTTCCTCTCCAGTAAGATATAAAAATTTGGAGGTTGGTTAGGATGAAGATAATAACGGAGAAGCTGCTCCATGGAGACACACTGGGGAGTTGTGTCAGCGTGGGCCTATGGAGGAGCCTGCGGCAGCAACACCTTGGAACAGGGCTGCTTACCTTAAATGCCTAGTCTATGGCAGCGTGGACCTATGGGAGACACTGTGCCAGCAGCGCATTGGACCAGGACTGCTTAATGCCTAGTCTATGGCAGCGTGGGCCTATGGGAGACACTGCGCCAGCAGCACCTTGAGATAGGGCTGCTTAAAACGCATGCATAGTCTATGGCAGTGCAGACCTATAACAGAGCCAGCGCCAGCAGCACCTTTGGACAGGGCTGTTTCATGTTGATGCCTCGGCTAATGGCAGCGTTGGCCTATGGAAGAGCCCGCGCTAGTAGCGCCTTGTAACAGGGCTGCTTAATGCGTCCCTTTTACAGTGTAGGGAGTATGCCGGGTCAGTACAAATCTGATGCTGAGTTTGAGGGATGAGTTATGGAGCATACCCAATGGACAAAGGGCATGTGTCTGAAGTACCATGCCTGGCAGAAAGGTTTGCCATCCCAACACAATGCACAATCAGGCATTAGCTACAGCCGCTGAATCTGCTTTTCAGGTAAGATCCATTCAACAGGGAAAACCTGTAGGACAAAGCACAAGCTGTTGGACCAGTCAAGGCCAACAACGGGCAAAGCCTCATTGCATCGGCAGTAAGCGGTTCACTGAAGCTGGTGGCAGCATGAAAGCGGGCCAGAGGCTCCATATACTCTGCCAGTTCTACTCTGCAGAAAAAGACCACTTACAAGTTGGTAAGATTTACACTTAATTGCACAATACACGAATAATTAAGACATAATCATCTCCTTAGAGACATCTAACCATGTTGGAATTGGGCCAGAATTGTGTTTTGAGGCAGGCTCATTATGGTGGCCAGGATTGCCTTTAAAACAGGCTTGGTATAATGGTCAGAGTTGTTTTTCAACGCTGGTCCAGAATTGGGGCCAGAATTGTATTATGGCTAGGTCTGTCTTGCAAGACAGGCTCGGAAATTGGGCCAGAGTTGTCATTTAACACAGGCACAAAATGATGAAAGGAGTGGCCTGGTCATTATGGAAGATGGCTAATTCACACCTGATTTCATGGGGTGTTCCCATTTGCAGGGATCATTTAGAGTCTCAAATTATGTTAAAGAGGTTGGGTTCTTCTATACAGTTAAATTCAGTTGTTACCAAATGCACTTGTTGGTCATTGGGATTTACCTTTAACCATTAATTGGCCTATGACGCAGCCTGGGCATCAGATTGCAGTTAATAGAAATCTGTAATAGCCTTGTGGGTAGTATCAGCCGCTAGTCATTAAGACTAATTGGCAATATATGATTCAGCTGTGATTCAGCTGTGCAAGTAGGAAAATTGACATCATGCTGAATGGCAAACTCTAAAGTGCCATGTAAGTCATTGTTAAATATACTGACACTATTACCACTGCTGCTGCTGATAAATTCATTTCACTTGCACTTATGTGCAATGTGAGGACTAAAACTGTATTATATTGTATTGTATTGTATAGTACGAGCTAAAGTACCAAAGTCACTATGATGTACAAACAGTATGTAGCATTGTGCCAGCAGTTGGTCAGAAAATATTACAGTAATATTGCAAAAATAATGCTAATGGCCTAACGTATGATATTGCGAAGGTCATCTCCAGTTTGGATGTGGAGGAGATTTGCATGATTTATCAATTCTTCAGTTATTGGTATCAACTATTTATTGACCCTACATGCATTCGATGGGTTAAAGAGTGACTGAGCGAATATGCTTATTCTGCATGCTCAATTTCATGTGATGATGGTGGCATATGTTGGTCACGTGGGTGCAATCAAGTAAAAATAAAATATCCTGTAATGGTTTACCTAATTTCATTTGCCATAGGTGTATCTTCAAGTACAGATCATGACAACACAGAATGGGTGTTGGACCACACAGTATTTATGATTTGGCTCAATGGAACACCGTATACTGATATGTTGCTAGTAAGTAAGTAAGTTTTATTTATATAGCACGTTTTAAGGCAACTCGCATTGACACCAAAGTGCTTTACATAAAATAGATAATGTCTCCATACAAACCAGACAAAAAGGTTAAAAAAATAAATAAAATGGACACAACACATTATAGAGTTCAACACAAACGTCCCCCCACAGAAGAATCAAAAATTTCCACTGTGGGGAAAGGCACCAGAAAGTTAAGTCTTCTTCCTCTGTGAAACACCCAAGGTCTTGTCCGATGATTTTCAGGGCCCTCTTGCCATGAAGATGGAACTCCGGCGTTGGGTGAAACATTCCTCAGCGGCTTGGAAAGTCTGGAGCGGCTGCCTCCTCCCCAGAGACCGGGGCACACGTAGTCCTCAGGCCACGCCGATAAAAGCTCCGACCCCAGCGAACTCGATCCCAGGCTCCGCGGCGCTCCAATTCCTGCGCCGCCCACGGCCGGACGCCCGCAGCCCCAGTTCCGCGATGTTGGTAGTCGGCGGCCACAGCGCTCCGGAGCTTACCGCATGGCGACCCGTGTTGGTATCCCAGCGCTGCGATGCCGCCGAAGCTGTAGTCCCGGCCGGTCCCGATAGGAAACGCCGCTCCATTCTCGACAGTAGGCCGCGAGGATGGGGCAAAGAAGCAGCTTGGAGGGGTGCTGCCTCTCCGACCAGGTAGGGGACTAAGAAATAAAGTTTCCCCCTTCCCCTCCCCCACCCACCACA
Source organism: Leucoraja erinaceus (assembly GCF_028641065.1). Classification (NCBI taxonomy): domain Eukaryota; kingdom Metazoa; phylum Chordata; class Chondrichthyes; order Rajiformes; family Rajidae; genus Leucoraja; species Leucoraja erinaceus. The sequence goes on from NW_026576278.1 coordinate 43,592, forward strand.
TAAAAGACCTCCAGCTAACATTTTTTTATCAGGACTTAAACTAAAAAATAGTTGAAGAGACGGACTGCGGGCAGGCTGCCATACACAGACGGCGCCCACTCCTGCACATTCGCCATCTGTCATGCTTCTTTACAGGTTGCAAAAATACGTGGCATAACAGTGGCGAAAGATACATTCACGCTACAAGGAGGAATGGTTTTATATTTTCCTCCATTTTGCATCGTCAGTCGGGTCTTCAAATAAAGTAATCAAGATCCCGCTTTAGGTTTCCTACTGTCTGATTGGTCTATGCTGCTTAAATTCCCGATTTGTCGGGAATAATAAGACAACCTTATAAGAGGATATGGCTCGGGAAATCAGCCGTTGCATGTTAAAATCAATTTATGCTCTGCAGTATCTGAATAGACTGCCCTATGGCTGGATTTGGCACACTTACCCTTATATGGGTTCACTCCAGAGTGCTGATATAACACCAAAAATGGGAAAGCAGTACATTTCTTTGCAGGAAAAGGGAAGCGTTATCTAATGCTAATGTTCCATTTAAAATGGTACAGACTACAGACGTCTTGCAGTTCATTTTATAATTGGTCTTTTGACAATAATTTAAGTGATAGGGCCATTAACTGTGTCAATGTGTTTTCCCAGCATATTTACTGCAGCAAACGGGACTCACTCTGTCTGGTTCACCTCGGATATCAAGTTTGTAAAGGATACCTTTAACACAACTTCTCCCAGGTCAAATACAAGGCAGTAAGGGATACTGACATTGTGTTAACACTGTTCCACAAGGGGGCTCCAGTTACATCCTTGAGTCTGGCCGGCTCTCATAAGGTAGTTATCCTACTGACGCAGGTTTAACGCAACAGGTTCAGTCGCTACATATTACGAAGGGACAGGATCTGTAAATAAAATATAATATTTTATGTTTATAATTACTTAAGCACAGCAGAAGGAGTGTCAGGTCTCAGAATAGTTCAAGGCGTATCCAGGGACCTTTGGCTATGTGAGGGCACACATCTATCTATATTACTAAATCTCTGTTCTTGACCTACGGCCATCATTTTTGGCCACCTTGCTTAGAGCCCTCCTCCGCCACATGTGTGCCGAGGATTTTTCCCGTCGATGAAAAATGACAGAGATATTAATGTTTTTACAAAATTCCCCTTTCTCTCTGCTGCCCCTGCTGAAGGGAGGGGGATGGACTATAAAACCAGGAAGTGGTGTGCCTCAATCAGTCTCTGCAACATGGAAGGCTCTGAATGACACGGAACAAATTTCTTCACACCTGTGAGTAAGTACCCTTAATGTGGTTTGAAAATGAAAATATGGTTAGTTTGAAATAAACACGCGCTGCCTGCAAATGGTTGTTTGGGGGGTTTGGGTTGAAGTAAAAAGTCTCTCTCTCTCTCTCTCTCTCTCTCTCTCTCTCCCTCTCTCTCTCTCTCTCTCTCTCTCTCTCTCTCTCTCTCTCTCTCTCTCTCTCTCTCTCTCTCTCTCTCTCTCTCTCTCTCTCTCTCTCTCTCTCTCTCTCTCTCTCCTCTCTCTCTCTCCTCTCCCCTCCTCCTCCTCCTCCTCCTCCTCCTCCTCCTCCTCCTCCTCCTCCTCCTCTCTCTCTCTCTCTCTCTCTCTCTCTCCTCCTCTCTCTCTCTCTCTCTCTCTCCTCCTCCTCTCTCTCTCTCTCTCACTATCCTCCTCTCTCTCTCCCCCTGTCTCTATCCTCCTCTCTCTCTCCATTTCCCTCACTCTCTATCCTCCTCTCTCTCCCCCACCTCCCTCCCTATCCCCCCCTTCCTCCCCTCTCCTCTCCTCTCCCCTCCCCTCCTCCTCTCCCCCCTCTCCTCTCTCCCCCTTCTCCTCTCCCCCCTCTCCTATCCCCCCTCCTCCTCCTCCTCCTCCTCCTCTCCCTCCTCCTCCCCCCCCTCCTCTCCCCCCCTCTCCTCTCCCCCCCCTCTCCTCTCCCCTCTCCTCTCCCCTCTCCTCTCCTCCCCTCCCCCCCTCCCTCCCTCTCTCTCTCTCTCTCTCTCTCCCCCTCTTTTTCCTCCCCCTCCTCCCCTCCCCCCCCCCACCGTCCCTCCCCTAAACCCCCCTCCCCTCCATACACCCTCTACCCCTTCCCTCCACCACCCACCCTCCCTGCTCCCCAGCTCTCCCCCTCCCCTCACCCCCCTCTCTCTCCTCCCACCCTCGCTCTCTCCCCTTCTCCCCCCCCTCTCCCCCCCACCTCTCTCCCCCCTCCACCCTCTCCCCCCCCTCTCCCCCTCACCCTCTCTCCCCCCCCCCCCCCCGTCCTCCCCCCCTCCCCCCACCCTCTCCCCCCCGCTCTCCTCCCCCTCTCTCCGTCCCCTCCACATCCCCTACCCTCTTCCCTCCACCCTCCCCCTCCCTGCACCACCTCTCTCCCCCACGTTGGGGGAACTGCACTTGGTCTAGTATACAACTATATGTTAAGGTCACTAAGTGTTTTTCAAGGCTCCGAATTTGCTATGCCTGTTATTACACACAAAAAATAACACGTTACAAACCGTATCCGGTCAGATGATGTCCAGGGATAAAACGGGGTTGATCTATGCAGGAGTAGATACTGATTTCAGATCTCACTGCACCAGTTCTGCTGCAACATCGGTAGTAAGGGTTTGACGTTCCATTGAATCACATCATAACGGCTGCAGCATGGTAAAAAAAGAACGGGGTTTCCAAACATTTGATAATAACCCAATGCCAGACCAAAGGTATTTGTCAACTTTATTTGACATTTTATTTATTTATAGTTCCAGCCAGAAGGTGTTACTGTGATTATTACTTTATTAACAGCATCAGCATGTTTTAAATCAATGTCATGACTGTATGCATTATGAATGTTTTTCCCCTCATTTGTCAATGGAGCAGCTCTGGTTGTGTAGACTAATTTCTCACGGCATGAAATCACAGATTTGACATCTTCATGTAGTCACTCACATGACTCTGAAGTAAAATAGTAAGATTAAACGAGAACTTACCCGTTTGAAGTTTGATCTTTATTTTATGAAGAGTTACGATGAGGGACTACGTGCCCTCCACCCCCAACCTCATAAAGGTCATCTGGTAGTTCCAGTCTTCTCTGATCTTACTAAGTTTACTTCAATTGCTGTTATCTGTGATTTCACACCGCTGCTTTGAAGTTTGACGCGCATGCGCACGAGCGGAGTTCTTCACATAGTCCACGTAACTCCTCATAAAATAAAGATCAAACTTCAAACTGGTAAGTTCTCGTTTAATCTTACAATGAAAGTGCTTAGCCACCGGGAAACCAGGTAGGTGAAGGCGGACTTCAAACTGCTGATGTGTCAATGTTGCTTGGGAGGTCAGCCGGCAACACTTTCAACTATATGTTGATTGAAAGCAGACTGCTCGTGCAGTCATTATCCAGACTGGATTAATCTGCTTTCTCCCTCACTCACTCCTTCCATCACCTTCTGACCTCTCAGTCCTGGAACCGCGCTGCCCGAGTCTCCCTCCGACCCCCGGGGAATGTCTGATTCTCTGCTTCTCCCCCCCAAGTCTCCGTCACTCTGGATGTGGAATCAGCGAATCCGCGGTTCGAGGATCGGAATAGGGTGAGATGGTGATTATTTTGCCATGTCCAGTAGCCCCACTCGCCACATCTATCCCCCGCTCCCCTGGGGCCAAGTCTGTCACCGGCGCCCAGCAACAGCGCAGAGTAACCGGCGTCAGACAGAGCGCTTTCTTCAGCCTGGAGTCCGGGACTCCTGCAGGGGAACGGCGGCCGCCGGGTGAGACAGAGAGAGAAAGGTTGAAATCCTCTCATGTTTTCATAAAATGGAAGCCAGAAATGGGCGAGGTGGAGAATGTAAAACTAGCTGAGGTTTCCTCAAGGCGGGCCGGAATCTTGCACAACTTGTTCTGGTTCTGGTTCTGGTTGATGAGTGCGCAAACACCACACCAGTGGTTATCTCGCGCAGGTGGGAACGAGTCGAATAGCGATTACATTTTGAAGTGGGCCTTTTTGATCAAAGTTGAGGAGAACTAGTTGCTCAATCCCCTGTTTAAATGACTTAACATCGGGAGCAGCGCGTGGCAGGAGTCCAGAACCAGGGGCCACAGTTTAAGAATAAGGGGTAAGCCAGTTAGAACGGAGACGAGGAAACACTTTTTCTCACAGAGAGTTGTGAGTCTGTGGAATTCTCTGCCTCAGAGGTGGTGGACGCGGGTTCGCTGGATGCTTTCACGAGAGAGCTAGATAGGGCTATTAAAATAGCGGAGTCAGGGGCTATGGGGAGAAGGCAGGAACAGGGTACTGATTGGATATGATCAGCCATGATCACATTGAATGGCGGTGCTGGTTCGAAGGGCCGAATGGCCTACTCGTGCGGATATTGTCTATTGTCATTGTGTGTTGGGTGGTAACCTATTCCATTCCCTGATCGTCCTTGGGTAAAGGGAATATTGGTAGCATGGTTTATTGAAATTTAGCGAGTTGATGATGTAGGGACTGCTATTTTGTCTTGTTTCATGGCAGTTGGTGCTCTGGGTTGACGGGAGATTTGATAGCTTGATATAGTGAATCTCCTTGTAAATTGCAATGAGTCTTAGCTTGATTCTGCAGAGCTTTCCTGTATCCCATCCGAAGGAAGTCAGCAAATTATTCACGCTTGATTTGCACTTGTAGTCATTGCGGGCTGCTCGGCGTTGTACTTTCTCCAGGGTGATCTTGTTGGTGTTGGTGAAATGATCCCACACAGCTCCATAATGCTCCAATTTGGGCAAGACCAAGGACTTGTAGGCATTCTCTTTGACGGATGTACCATAGGCGTGAAAATGTATTTAAACAAGACTGAGAGTTCTATTTGCTTTGTTAGACACTTGACTAATATGCGTCGCCCAATTTAGCCCTTTGCTTAATTCGACTCCTAGATATGGGTGACGGTCGACAGCAAGCAATGTATGACTACCCATGTTGAATTCTGATACAAGTGGTTTAATCTTGTGTGAGACATGCACGGCATGACATTTGGTTGTATTGAATGACATCTGCCAGGATTGTCCCCACTTACAGATAGCATTCAGTCAAAACACAAGATGAAGCATACAAATTAACCAGAAAAAAGCAGCCAACCAGAGGGCTGGGAGAAATTCAGAGTCCAGCAGAGGAGGACAAGGGGCTTAATTAGGAAAGGGAAAATAGATTATGAAAGAAAACTGACCGGGAACATAAAAACTGACTGCAAAGGTTTTTATAGGTATGTAAAGAGAAAACGGTTAGTTAAAACAAATGTAGGTCCCTTGCAGTCAGAAACAGGTGAATTGATCATGGGGAACAAGGACATGGCAGACCAATTGAATAATTACTTTGGTTCTGTCGTCACTAAGGAAACATAAATAATCTGCCAGAAATAGCAGGGGACCGGGGGTGGGTGAGTGGGCAAATGCATGGCAGATGCAGTATAATGTGGATAAATGTGAGGTTATCCACTTTTGTGGCAAAAACAGGAAAGTAGACTATTACTGAATGGTGGCCGATTAGGAAAAGGGGAGATGCAGCGAGACCTGGGTGTCATGGTACACCAGTCATTAAAAGTAGGCATGCAGGTGCAGCAGGCAATGAAGAAAGCCAATGGTATGTTAGCATTTATAGCAAAAGGATTTGAATATAGGAGCAGGGAGGTTCTACTGCAGTTGTACAGGGTCTTGGTGAGATCACACCTGGAGTATTGCATACAGTTTTGTCTCCTAATCTGAGGAAAGACATTCTTGCCATAGAGAGAGCACAGAGACGGTTCACCAGACTGATTCCTGGGATGTCAGGGCTTTCATATGAAGAAAGACTGGATAGACTCGGCTTGTACTCGCTAGAATTTAGAAGATTGAGGGTGGATCTTACAGAAACTTACAACATTCTTAATGGGTTGGGACAGGCTAGATGCAGGAAGATTGTTTCCAACGTTGGGGAAGTCCAGAACAAGGGGTCACAGCTTAAGGATAAGGGGGAAATATTTTAGGACCGAGATGAGGAAAACATTTTTCACACAGAGAGTGGTGAATCTCTTGAATTCTCTGCCACAGTAGGTAGTTGAGGCCAGTTAATTGGCTATATTTAAGAGGGAGTTAGATATGGCCCTTGTGGCTAAAGGGATCAGGGGGTATCGAGAGAAGGCAGGTACAGGATACTGAGTTGGATGATCAGCCATGATCATAGTGATTGACGGTGCAGGCTCGAAGGGCTGAATGGCCTACTCCTGCACCGGTTTTCTATGTTTCTATCCAGATGCTTCTGTAAGGACAGCTATCTTCTGGTGTTTTAATCTCTCTATAAATTATGGCATCATCTGCGAAGTGTCGAACTGGACGAAACTACATTTGGAATGTCATTGATATACAGTACAGTAGGAAGAGCAATGGACCCATGACAATCCCCTGTGTTACACCTGATGTCACAGAAGTTTATATAGATGTCTCTCCCTCCAAGAGAACTCGCTGGTGTCCCCTTGGCAAAAAGATCTCAATCCATTTAAAGAGGCTGCCGCCTATTCCTACATGGAGCCACTTGTAGGGACCCTTATCAAAAGCCTTACTGGTCTAATATAATCAGGTCAGTCTGACCCTTGATATCGAGTGACCTGGCTAGGTCATCCATTAATCCCGGCAGTTCGGTTTCACATGATCGACCCTGTTGGTGGTTTGTTAGTACCTTGTGGAAGTCAATATGGTCCACACTATGTCGGTGCATTATATGTTGGAGAATCTTGCATCGTATAGAGGTCAGTGTAACTGGGCGACAATTTGCAGGATTTGTCCTATCTCCTTTTTTATGTATGTCTCACCCCGTCACTCTCTATTCTCCCCTCTCCCATCAGGCAAGAGGTAGATAAGTGTGAAAACGCACAACTTCATTCAGGAATAGTTTCTTCCCAGCTGTTATCAGGGAACTGTTATAACCATATAACCATATAACCATATAACAATTACAGCACGGAAACAGGCCATCTCGACCCTTCTAGTCCGTGCCAAACACATAATCTCCCCTAGTCCCATATACCTGCGCTCAGACCATAACCCTCCATTCCCTTCCCATCCATATAACTATCCAATTTATTTTTAAATGATAAAAAAACGAACCTGCCTCCACCACCTTCACTGGAAGCTCATTCCACACAGCTACCACTCTCTGAGTAAAGAAGTTCCCCCTCATGTTACCCCTAAACTTCAGTCCCTTAATTCTCAAGTCATGTCCCCTTGTTTGAATCTTCCCTACTCTCAGTGGGAAAAGCTTTTCCACGTCAACTCTGTCTATCCCTCTCATCATTTTAAAAACCTCTATCAAGTCCCCCCTTAACCTTCTGCGCTCCAAAGAATAAAGCCCTAACTTGTTCAACCTTTCTCTGTAACTTAGTTGCTGAAACCCAGGCAACATTCTAGTAAATCTCCTCTGTACTCTCTCTATTTTGTTGACATCCTTCCTATAATTAGGCGACCAAAATTGTACACCATACTCCAGAATTGGCCTCACCAATGCCTTGTACAATTTTAACATTACATCCCAACTTCTATACTCAACGCTCTGATTTATAAAGGCCAGCACACCAAAAGCTTTCTTTACCACCCTATCTACATGAGATTCCACTTTCAGGGAACTGTGCACAGTTATTTCCAGATCCCTCTGTTCACCTACATTCTTCAATTCCCTACCATTTACCATGTACGTCCTATTTTGATTTGTCCTGCCAAGATGTAGCACCTCACACTTATCAGCATTAAACTCCATCTGCCATCTTTCAGCCCACTCTTCCAACTGGCATAAATCTCTCTGTAGACTTTGAAACGCTACTTCATTACCCGCAACCCCACCTATCTTAGTATCATCTGCATACTTACTAATCCAATTTACCACACCATCATCCAGATCATTGATGTACATGACAAACAACAGTGGACCCAACACAGATTCCTGTGGCACCCCACTCGTCACTGGCCTCCAACCTGACAAACAACCATCCACCATTACTCTCTGGCATCTCCCATTCAGCCACTGTTGAATCCATCTTGCTACTCCACCATTAATACCCAACCATTGAACCTTCTTAACCAACCTTCCATGAGGTTATCAGGCAACTGTTATCATACCAACACCTGTCGAGCGAACCTGACCTCCCATCTTTGACCTATATTTAATCGGACTATCAGACGTCAATGTTATATCTCGCAATAAGTGTTATAACTGTTATCCTATATCTGTGCACTCTGGACGGATTGATTGCAATCGTGTATAATCTTTATTTTGACTGTATATCACAAAACTAAAGCAGCTTTTCACTGTACCTTATTACACGTGACAACACTAAACCAAACTAAATTGGACATGGCCTTTTAATGTCGTACATGGTTGAATTTTGACTCAAAGGTCACCACCTATTCCTCTGTCCAGAGATGCTGCCTGATCAGCTGAGTTACTCCAGCACTTTGTGTCTATCTTCGGTTTAAACCCGCATCCACAGTTACTTCCTGCACATATGTATCACACATCTGGGAGTGGGGAGGGGGGGGGGGGGGGGGGGGAGAGAGAGAGAGAGAGAGAGAGAGAGAGAGAGAGAGAGAGAGAGAGAGAGAGGAGTTTTTATTTACTGAACGTATTTGTTTGTGTCTGATGTTATCTATTGTTCCCACAGAGAGAGAGAGTAAGTGCCAGAAAGTATGTAATTATTATGTAAATAAGTATGTAAATAATTTGCTTTGAAGAAGGGCCCGTGCCCACAACCAGAGATCCTGCCTCTTCCCAAGGTCAAGGTCAGTTTATTGCCACATGTACCAATTGAGGTACAGTGAAATTCGATTTACCATACAGTCCTACTAAAAAAAAGGCAGGCAACTACATTAAAGTTAGCATAAACATCCAGCAGCGGATTCCCCACATTCCTCACTGTGACGGAAGGCAATAAAGTCTTATCTTCGTTCCCCCTCATTTACCCGCGGACACGGCAGGCGAAACATCCGCAGTCGGGGCGACCGAAGCTCCTGTGACTTGGAGCACCCAAAGTCGGACTCTGATGTTAAAGTCCACAGGCTGTCGCGGTCGAAGCAACCAGGTCTATCCCAGACACGGATAGACCTCTCAACGTTGGTACGTCCGCAGGCTCCCGCTGTTGGAGCTCCCGGTGTCGGTCTACAGCTAAATTTGCCAGCTCCTCAATGTTAGGCCGCAGTGCGGACGGAGATACGATACCGAAAATAATCACATCTCCGTCGAGGTAAGAGATTTAAAAACAGTTTCCCCCCAATCTCCCCACACCCATCCCCCACATACAACCATCTAAAGAGCACAAAAGCATACATTTAACACCTACTAAAAACACCAAAGCAGAAAGGAACAGACAGACTGTTGGCGAAGCAGCCATTATGACGCCATCAGGTGGGTACTTATGTTACTCCAGCACTTTGTCATTTTGTTTGTCAATCAGCATCTGCAGTTCCTTATTTCAACTAATAATGTTATTGTTCCGTTTCGGTGCAAATTGCAATTAAACACTATTGAACAAATGAGGGTGGTGAGACCCGGGTCACAGCATTTATATCTGCGCTCTCTGGGGTTTTATGACGTGGAATTTGAGGATTCAATGGGACTCGTTCAGTACCGACCGATAGCAAGTGTTGTGTCTATCCAACAGTCCTAGCCCGCGCTAGTGAAGCCGGTCCCTGGACCCGACTACTTTAAAGCGCTGAGTGGTTCTTGGCAGATTATCAGTGGATGGTTTATGTCCCAAGTGGCGAAGAAAGGATAAAGTTTCTCTGTGAATGCATTCCCAGTGAAGGAGTAGAGAAAGGACTTGGAGTCCGCGTCGTAGAATGAAACTTTCCCAGACTCGTAACTGAGATAAACTCCCACCTTCCTGGGGATGGGACGGGCGGTGAGATTGGATTCCGGTGACGTGTTTACATAAAACCTGTCTCCCGAACGCTCCAGGGACCAGGCTCTACTCTCCGTGGTCAGTCGCTCCGATCTCTTCCTCTCCACAGACTCTGCGGCGACTCCCAGACACCAGCCCCGATTCTCTGCCACCTCCACCTCCCAGTAACGTCTCCCCGATGTGAATCCCACCGATCCCAGGAGAGAAGACCAGTATGTAAACCTCTTCCCATTGTCAGGGAGATTCCTCTCGGTCCCGATATTTTTCACCGACTGGCCGTCCTCAGCCACCACGAGCCGCGGATGCGCTGTATCCACATCCAGGGTGACGGAGACTGGGGGGAGAATCAGAGAGTCAGAGGGGTCGAGGCGAGACGCCTGCAGCGCGGCCCCGGGACTGAGAGAGGTCCGAGTGGGCTTGAAGGACAGAGTGTGGGGGGGGGGGGGGGGGGGGGGGGGGGGGGGGGGTGTGGAGCGCGGTGGGGGGGGGGGGGGGGGGGGGGGGGGGGGTGTGTCATGGGCAGGAGGGCCAGCTGCTGGGAAGAGCAACTGGGGCTGAGCAGAATGAGAACGGGGTACGTCCACCCGTGCGGCAAGGGTGAGAAGGGAGAGTACAAATGGGCAGGGGAGCGTCACTTTAGAGATACAACATAAAACAGGCCCTTCGGCCCACCGAGTCCGCACCGACCAATGACTACCACGTACACTGACAATATCTTACAACGTGGCACAATTTACAGTGGACAATTATTCCTCAAATTAAAAAAAAAACATCTTCGGAGTGTGGGAGGAAACCAGGGCACCTGGAAATAACCAACGCGGTCACAGGGAGAATGTAAAAACTCCGCACCGGCAGCACCCGTTGTCAGGATGGAACCCGTTCTCTACCCTCTGCTCCACTGTGGCGCCTGAAATGGCAGTGGTGGGATGAGCGGCAGAGGTGACGGCAGGTGGATTGAGAAAGGGGAAGAGCGCCGTGGAGCGGATTGAGCAAAGGATGCAGCGGGAAAGAAATGGGATAGCAGGATATTGAGAAAAAAGAGCGGCAAAGATGTGAAGTCAAGGAATGTGAGGAAAATGGGGCGGGTGGTGGAGTGAAGGAAAGGTGCTAGGAAATGAGAGAGGTAGCGGTGGAGAGGAAAGTAACAGTGCAAGCGTGAGCAAGAGGGATAAAGAGGAGAGGAACGTTACTGTGCCGAGGTACATGTGACAATAACGCTTCATCGAATGGGTCACAAAACATTTGTGGCAGAATGGGATGGTTCTGTAGGCCGGAATAGAATGTGAAATAGTACAGTGTATTGGGATGCAGAATTATCTGTACGTACCATATTCAATATCCGTATCATCATAACCTGCATAAAACAAGACATTTTACACTTCAAAACTTTCATTATTTCCTGATGGATGATTCAAAGTAGAAATGGAAATGTTGACAAAATAGGTTACAATCCACTTAATTACAGCACAGATCAAATGGTCTAATCATCTCTAACCACCCAGCCGAATATCGTGAAGCAAGCTGGGCGGAGGTCACAGAGAGAGAGAGAGAGAGAGAGAGAGAGAGAGAGAGAGAGAGAGAGAGAGAGAGAGAGAAAGAGAGAGAGAGATCTTCCTGACGCCCAGACTGCAATTAGTAAGGACAGGCAACAGAGCATTTCCCATGATAATTCTCAACGTTGTTGTTTCTCAAGGCTACATCCTCGGCCCCTTTTAATACCGCCTGAGACTCATGATTTCCCGATGTTAAAATAAGAGAACTGCAAATAGGCAAGAAGAACTATTCCCAAGTAAACCGCAATCTGGGTGTATATTTGCAGATTTCACTGACACATATTTGGTTTTTCATGTAGATTTCTTTCAAATTATATTCAGACATTCACAGGATAGAATAATTATTTGTCCAATTCTGTTAGACATATAAATTAATAAGAACAATTTTTAATCTCGTTCACCAAGGGATTCCAAGACATAAAATGAGTAAACACGGTCCATTCAACTGCGGTCTGAAAGGTGAGAAGAATGGAACGAACGAGGGACTTGGTGGTGGATGGATTAGAAGAGGAAGATAGAGCGATGCAGCACAGGAACAGGCTCTTTGGCCCACAATGTCTGTGGTGAACATGACGCTACGCTTAGTGCACCACGGAGACGGGAGAAGGGCTGTGAAAAGACATTGAACATTTCTCGATCAGTCATTGTAAATTGGAGTCGGAATTCTCCAAAATATCTTACCTTCCAAAGTGCAAAACAGCTGGAGTTCTGAAAATAAAAACAAGCCCCAGGACCATGTCAGCCACTGCGCACAGACAGAGAACAGTGCAGGCGGTGCTCGCTGGATTCAGACACTGTTGACAGTAAATGAGCGCCCTATCTAAACTACTTGCCAAACATGTATAAATGTTTGCCAACTACTTGCCAAACATGTATAAATGCTATAAATGTGAGGTGCTACACCTTGGCAGGACAAATCAAAATAGGACGTACATGGTAAATGGTAGGGAACTGAATAATACAGTTGAACAGAGGGATCTGGGAATAACCGTGCATAGTTCCTTGAAGGTGGAATCTCATATAAACAGGGTGGTAAAGAAAGCTTTTGGTATGCTAACCTTTATAAATCAGAGCATTGAGTATAGAAACTGGGATGTAATGTTAAAATTGTACAAAATTGGGCGGAGGAAACAGAGAGAGAGAGAGAGAGAGAGAGAGAGAGAGAGAGAGAGAGAGAGAGAGAGAGAGAGAGAGAGAGAGAGAGAGAGAGAGAGAGAGAGAGAGAGAGAGAGAGAGAGAGAGAGAGAGAGAGATCTTCCTGACGCCCAGACTGCAATTAGTAAGGACAGGCAACAGAGCATTTTCCAAAGTAGAAATGGAAATGTTGACAAAATAGGTTACAATCCACTTAATTGTACAAAATTGTGAGACCAAATCTGGAGTATGGTGTACAATTTTTGGTCGCCCAATTATAGGAAGGATGTCAACAAACTAGAGAGAGTACAGAGGAGATTTACTAGAATGTTGCCTGGGTTTCAACAACTAAGTTACAGAGAAAGGTTGTATAAGTTAGGTCTTTATTCTCTGGAGCGCAGAAAGTTAAGGGGGGACTTGATAGAGGTCTTTAAAATGATGAGAGGGATAGACAGAGTTGATGTGGATCAGCTTTTTCCTTTGAGAATAGGGAAGATTCAAACAAGAGGACATGACTTCAGAATTAAGGGACAGAAGTTTAGGGGTAACATGAGGGGGAACTTCTTTACTCAGAGAGTGGTAGCAGTGTGGAATGAGCTTCCAGTGGAAGTGGTGGAGGCAGGTTCGTTGGTATCATTTAAAAGTAATTGGATAGGCATATGGATGGGAAGAGAATGGAGGGTTATGGTCTGAGTGCAGGCAGGTGGGACTAAGGGAAAAAAAGATGTTCGGCACGGACTTGTAGGGCCGAGATGGCCTGTGCTGTAATTGTTATATGGTTATATGTTATATGGTTATATGCACTTGGATCTGCAGACTTTCAACACACTTTTGGTTGAAGTAATTTCCCCAGCTCCCCTCTAATCCTCCTGACCAGAACCTTCAATCTAATGTCCCTAGTCATTGGTCTGGCAGTCATGGAAATACATCCTTCCCACTAACTCTTTCCCATTATTCCACACATCAGGGCATCTTCTCTTGGTGGCTTCACCCACCACCCCCGGTGAGAAAACATTGTCCCCTAAGGTTCGTACTAGATCTTTCCCCACTCACCTGAAGCTGATGCCTTCTAATTCGTGATTCACTGTCCATGGTAAAATACTCTGCACTCACCTTATCGATTCCATTCATGAATGTATACATCTCTATAAGATCACTGCTCCCCTTCTCACCTTGAATCTTTTTGTCTTCGTGTCTGTGGATCATTACATTCAAAGCAGCAGCTGTGATCACAAAACCAGCAAACACACAGAATATCGGCAGCCAAATGTTGAACTCGTTAACTTTATTGATGAACATATCTAGAAGGGAAATGCGTACACTCGTATCAGATGCCCCAGCGCTTGAGAACCTGAGCTACAGCGAGATATTCGACCGGCGGACTTTATTCCTTAGAGAGCAGGAGGCTGAATGCTGATCTTATAGAGGTGTACTAAACCATGGCGGACATTGAGAGGTTGAGTGCTCAATCTTTTACCCAGGATAGGGAATCAAGAATTAGAGGGCACTGGCTTAAGGTGAGAGGGGCAAGATTTAATGCAAATCTAGGGGGCAACGTTTTCACAAAAATGATGTTGGGAATATGGAACGAGTTGCCAGAGGAAGAAGTTGAGGCAGGTAATATAACATAATTTAAAAGACAATTGGGCTGGGATGCGGATAGGAATGGTTTGGAGGGAGTTTGAGTTTTCATTTTACCGGTAGCATTTTGTCCGGCGAACTAGTGTTAGAGCCTTTCTCTGGTGAAATGTGCTCCGATCAGGGAAGCGCCCTCGACCACTATGCCCGCCACAGGTGTCGCGGGGACAGCGGTTTCGAAAAATAAAGGTCGATCTTCTCATTACGCAGGGCCAGGATAGGAAGGGTTCGTATCACTTCACAGGCTAGCCGTGTAGTGATGTGTTCTAGTAACTCGCACAAGAACCAACTCACACGTGTAGCGGGTTTACTGAGATCTCAGCCGCTGCTATGAACTGACATGAAACCCGGGGCATCTATATCATAAAATAATGGGTAGATTTCATCTTCAGTACAGACACAGCACAGCACCAGACTTCCGGTTGCGATCTCGCCCCTGTCACGAGCATTTGAACAAGTTGATGGAGATGACTGCTGCTTGGGGGGGGGGGGGGGGGGGGGGGGGGGGGGGGGGTGACACACACTTTTATTCTGAACCAGCATCTGCAGTTCCTTGTTTCATCATTTGGACAGTCTGGAAAGGCGTTGAACTTGTTTCCACAGGAGAAGCGGGAGGTGGAGCTGAATCTATCAGCGGTCCCAACGCACTGGTGACCTCCTCCCATCGGCACCGAGCCTGTAACACATCTCCCCATTCACAGCACCAACAACCAGCCCCAGCTCCCCATCACTTGCCGAATGTTGTTGTTCATTCCTGAGGAATACCACACCTGATCAGTTATGGACCCTGTGTGTAGGAGGGAACTGCAGATGCAGGTTAACACCCCAGATAGACACAAAATGCGGGAGTAACTCGGCTGGTCAGGTAGCATCTCAGGTGCGAAGGAACGAGTGACGTTTCGGGTCGAGACCATTCCTCAGACTGAGAATCGGGCGAGAGGGAGACCGGAGATATGGAAGGGTAAAGAGTGAAAATGCCAGATTAAAGCAGACATTGATCAAGGAAATGTAGAATGGTTCATTGTTAGCGGAGGGGAAGGTGAGAACGAGACATACAATCAGCAAAATTAATCAGGACGGTGAACTAGTCGAAGAACTAGGGTGGGGAGGGACGGAGAGAGAGGGAAAGCAACGGTTACTAGGTTTACTGAATGTATGCCTCCTGCAGTTCCGTGTGTCAGCTTCAATAGACAATAGACTATAGGTGCAGGAGAAGGCCCTTCGGCCCTTCGAGCCAGCACCGTACTGATTGGGGATGATCATGGCTGATCATCCCCAATCAATACCCCGTTCCCACCTTCTCCCTATATCCCCTGACTCCGCCATTTTTAAGAGCCCTAGCTCTCTCTTGAAAGCATCCAGCGAACCGGCCTCCACCGCCCTCTGGGGCAGATAATTCCACAGCTCACCGCTCTCTGTGAGAAAAAGTGTTTCCACGTCTCCGTTTTAAATGGCTTACTCCTTATTCTTAAACTGTGGCCCCTGGTTCTGGACTCAACCAACATCGGGACCATGTGTCCTGCCTCTATTGTGTCCAATCCCTTAATAATCCTATATGTTTCAATGAGATAGTAACATAGAAACATATAAATTAGGTGCAGGAGTAGGCCATTCGGCCCTTCGAGCCTGCACCGCCATTCAATATGATCATGGCTGATCATCCAACTCAGTATCCCGTACCTGCCTTCTCTCCATACCCTCTGATTCCCTTAGCCACAAGGGCCACATCTAACTCCCTCTTAAATATAGCCAATGAACTGGCCTCGACTACCCTCTGCGGCAGATAGTTCCAGAGATTCGCCACTCTCTGTGTGAAAAAAGTTCTTCTCATCTCGGTTTTAAAGGATTTTCCCCTTATCCTTAAGCTGTGACCCCTTGTCCTGGACTTCCCCAACATCGGGAGCAATCTTCCTGCATCTAGCCTGTCCAACCCCTTAAGAATTGTGTACGTTTCTATAAGATCCCCTCTCAATGTCCTAAATTCTAGAGAGTATAAACCAAGTCTATCCAGTCTTTCTTCATAAGACAGTCCTGACATCCCAGGAATCAGTCTGGTGAACCTTCTCTGCACTCCCTCTATGGCAATAAAGTCCTTCCTCAGATTTGGAGACCACAACTGTACGCAATACTCCAGGTGTAGTCTCACCAAGACCCTGTACAACTGCAGTAGAACCTCCCTGCTCCTATACTCAAATCCTTTTGCTATGAAAGCTAACATACCATTCGCTTTCTTCACTGCCTGCTGCACCAGCATGCCTACTTTCAATAACTGGTGTACCATGACACCCAGGTCTCGCTGCATCTCCCCTTTTCCTAGTCGGCCACCATTTGGATAATAGTCTGCTTTCCTGTTTTTGCCACCGAAATGGATAACCTCACATTTATCCACAATATACCGCATCTGCCAAACATTTGCCCACTCACCCAGCCTATCCAAGTCACCTTGCACTCTCCTAGCATCCTCCTCACAGTTAACACTGCCCCCCAGCTTAGTGTCATCCGCAAACTTGGAGATATTGCCTTCAATTCCCTCATCCAGATCATTAATATATATTGTAAATAGCTGGGGACCCAGCACTGAGCCTTGCGGTACCCCACTAGTCACTGCCTGCCATTGTGAAAAGGACCCGTTTACTCCTACTCTTTGCTTCCTGTTTGCCAGCCAGTTCTCTATCCACATCAATACTGAACCCCCAATGCCGTGTACTTTAAGTTTGTATACTAATCTCTTATGTGGGACCTTGTCGAAAGCATTCTGGAAGTCCAGATACACCACATCCACTGGTTCTCCCCTATCCACGATACTAGTTACATCCTCGAAAAAATCTATAAGATTCGTCAGACATGATTTACCTTTCGTAAATCCATGCTGACTTTGTCCAATGATTTCACCACTTTCCAAAATGTGCTGCTATCCCATCTTTAATAACTGACTCTAGCACTGACTCTAGCAGATCTCCTCTCATCCTTCTAAACTCCAGAGTGTTCTCTCTTCTCTCTTTTATAGAGGGATTTCCAGGTTCCCACGTACCTGATATCTGGAGATGGGCCTCTCGTGTTTTCCGCAGTCTTTTACTTCGTATGTAACAGGAATACCTGTTCACGGAATCACTTGTGACATCGATGTGACTGTGGACAGTGAACAACCCGCTGGAGTCCTTAGTAAACAGTATGTCAGACCGCGCTGTCACATCTTGTCCACTCCCATCCAGCCACCGTATCTCCGGCTTGGGAAACCATCCATCCGACATACACACCACACGCACGCCTTGCGTAGTGCTTTCCTCGAAGCGGATCCAGGGCCGGAGTCCAAATCCTGCAATCGAGATGTAATCGTTAAACACGATCGTTGCACTTGTATCTCGCCATGGAAAGGGCTTTACGTGTGCTGGGTCAGTGAGCAGTAGATGACGCCTGGGCTTGAAGAGCCACAGAAACAGCAGCGGTGGGAACTCCAACGATTGGGTCACCGTGTACCGCCGCGGTACCGCCCATCGCCTCGTTGTCACCTTCCCCTTCAGCTAACAATCATCCGTTCTACATTCTCCTTGAACCGCGTCCCCTTTGATTTATATTTTTCACACCTTACCCTTCCATATCTCTACACTCCTCTCCCATGATTCCCAGTCTGAAGAAGGGTCTGGACCCGAAACGTCACCCATTCCTTCTTTCAACACATTCTGCCTGTCCCACTGAGTTACTCCTGCATTTTGTGTCTACCTTCGGTGTAAACCTATATCCGCAGTTCCTTCCTACACACATCCACACCGTTGCCATTCCGTTCCGGGCCGTGCCACTCACAGCCTGAGCCGAGACACAGTGGTGGGCCTACATTTTTGGGGCCATGAAGCTTGAAGTGTTACGGGGGCCCCTTCGCAACCAGCAACGAGGTCTGGGTAACACTGTCATATTCTTCAATGGGGTTGTTCCGCGACACATCACCACGAAATTTAATGTTTTTCATAAATGTTAATAGTGTTTTAAATGATTTATAATTATTTTATATTAACTATATTTAGAATGAAACATCCACAATTTGAATGTTTTTTTTCGTTTGCGGCGAGTCGACATGATACTTTAATAACCTTTAAATCTTATTGTAATTATTATTTTGTATTGAATTATACTATATTATTACTATAATTAATTACCCGCTTCTCATACAGTGGACCACAATTGTTTAAACAATTTGGTCTAAGCAAGATAGGCAGAGAATTACACAGATTCACAATTCTTTATGTTAAAAAATGTTTCCTCATCTCCGTTCTAAATGGCTTACCCCTTTTCTTAAACTGTGGCCCCTGGTTTTGGATTCCCCCAACATCGGGAAAATGTTACCTGCCTCTAGCGTGTCTAAACCCTTAATAATCTTATATGTTTCAATAAAGGGCCTCATGCGGCTAAACAAATATTTACAAAAATGTTAATTGTTAATCCCCGCGCGGCTTGGAATGGCCGCGGGACTCTGCGAGCGCACGCCGGGGGCTCTAACATCAAGACCCGGTGTGCGACCTTGCATCACCCGGCGTGGCTTTAATGGCCGCGGGACAATCGCCATCGCCAGCCGGGGGCTTTGACTTTGACTCTGACATGGGGGGGGGGGGGGGGGGGGGGGGGGGGGCAGTGGAGAGATAAGTTTTTTTGGCCTTCCATCACAGCAATGTGATGGATGTTTATGTAAAATATGTTGTGTCTTGGGTCTATTTGTTTGTAATGTATGGCTGCAGAAACGTCATTTCGTTTGGACCTCAAGGGGTCCAAATGACAAATAAATTGAATCTTGAATCTTGAATCGTGAATCTTGAATTATCTCTTTGCCGAGCACTGAGATGAGAAAACCCGTTTTCACCCAGAGTTGTGAATTTGTTGAATTCTCTGCCACAGAAGGCAGAGAAATCTCGTCTCCTTCAGCAGCACCTCAAACACCCACTTGTTGTCAACTCACCTCCGCTCACTTCCCCTCACCTACACACCTACACCTTGCTAATCCACTCGTCTCACAAAACCCCTGGCCTCGACGATACCTCACTAACAAACTTCTCCTCGCCCCTCAATTAAATCTCACACCTCACCTCACCCCTTAACCCCACCGAATTAAACCCCCGACTAAACCCCGTCGCCTCGACTAAATTTCACCTCACACTTTCACCTTAACCCACTAAACCTCGCCTCGACTAAACCTCCCACCTCACGACTATACTCCACCTCACACGTAATCCCTGATTAGTGTGGAGCGCGGAGAGCAGAGCAGACGAATTGCCCGAGAGAGCGTGTGGGAGGGGAGGGGAGGGGAGGGGCGGGGCAGACGAGAGTTGACGTTGATGTCGACCCCTCCCCGCGGGAGAGAGGCGGCGACTAGTCGAGGCGGGGATTACGTGTGAGGTGGAGTATAGTCGTGAGGTGGGAGGTTTAGTCGAGGCGAGGTTTAGTGGGTTAAGGTGAAAGTGTGAGGTGAAATTTAGTCGAGGCGACGGGGTTTAGTCGGGGGTTTAATTCGGAATTGCGATTTAATTCGGAAGAATATCTGGACGAAAGTCGCTTCTGGAACCCGACCAGGATTAACGGCCCAGAAGAGCAAGTTTCATTAATTTCATAATAGATCCGCCCCTGCCGAGGCAGCGGTCTGCATTGTCAGTAACCCTTGAACTCCCAGTAAAATCCCAAATCTGAGGGGCCGTTTACTGACAATCCCAGTGTAAACCTTGATGTAAACTCTGTGCCTCCAGAGGGACTCACCTTCAACCTGCAGCCGCAGCTCCTCCTGCTGACGGGACGTGGGGGTGCTGATGGAACACGTGTAGATTCCAGCATCTGATACTTTGACCCTCTTCAGTTTAAGCGAGGCGTTTCCACGGGGAAACTCTTCCCGAAAGAGTTCCGTCCTCCCTCGATAAGCCCCGTCTTGCACCTCAGCTCGGTGTTGGCCGTTGGTGTATAAATGTACCGGTGACCCCGAGCTCGTTGTAAACCATCGGACCTCCAGAGCGTCCAGTGATGTATTCGGTATCTTCTGACATTCCAACACGGCATCTTCACCCACCGTGGCCACCACCGGGAAGTCCGGCACAATCACATAGAACTCCTCTGGAAAAATAAAATATTTAAACTTCAGTTTAACACGTTGGCGAGTTGTGTAACTTTTCGGGGGTAGGGTGGCAGTTAAGCAAACCCAGGTACATTTCCATTTCAGAGTTGCTAAATCTTCCACAAATCATCTTAGAATAACGTCACAATCTGCGTCGCTCGGATGCTTCAAATGGGGGTTTGAACCCATGGTGGTGGAGTAAGCACGATAGTCACGGTAAGGTCGCGTCGGTAGTCCTATTACCTACCCATGGTCACCGCATGAACAAGCAACAGCACAAAGATGCAGCCTGCTCCTTTCATCGTTGAAAGACTTATTTCCTTGGTTTCACCTGGAAACAGAACATCGAAATAATGTTTAAAGGGGTAGCACTACCGCACTGAAATTAAGACCATTAACCAATTCTATACATTCTATTTTTTTAAAAACATTTTTATGAGAAGTATGTATACAAAATAGCAGTAAGCGACAATTTAATTACAGATTTCTTCACTTTTTAATTTTTTTAAAGAATATAGATAAAGAGATAAAAATATAAGATAAAGTATAAACTAATAGACAGAAAAAGAAGACGAAAAAATAAATTACAAATAACAAGATTGTGATAAATCCAGGAGATGTTGAGTATAACTATTCATCCAATCCCAAACTCATGTTTGAACCCTGATTTTGTGTTAAACCAATTCACCTTTTTTTTTAAATCAATAAATGTAGACCATATTATAACAAAGAATTCTGGTTTGGCAATTAAGACAAATCTAATCTTTTTTCCAAATGCCAGGTCTCAGTCTATAAATTCTATTTTAACAGATAATATAAAAAAAAATATTGGCAAAACGCCACAGGGTATAACTTCAGACAAATACAGAAGGCGTGTGTCCAATAATATGCATAAGTTCGAGGCTGATCGTTGTTACTAGAGTTTTCACCTGAGTGTTTTATGTTTGTTTTTGCAAAATACTATTATTTGCAATACTATATTGCAAACTGCTCTCCAGTTTCAGAAAATTCAGAACATTACACAACGTTAATGCAGGGAGTGGAGGGTGGTGGATTGTGTGACAGCAGTTAAGCATTGGTCTCCGCATCGTGTTCGGCACAGACATTGTCGGCCGAGGGTGATGTTCCTGTGTTGTACTATGATCTATGTTCTATTGTGCATTGAGCCTACGTTTACAGTTTCAGTAGAGAAACGGTGGCGACGAGAGAGGCAGGAAGATTGCTGTGGTCAACGCCTCTGTCCCCCAGATCCTCTGGCCACTACTATATCAGGAAGATTGTTTGTGTCCTCCTTAGTGAAGACAGATCCAAAGTACCTGTTCAACTCATCTGCCATTTCCTTGTTCCCCATAATAAATTTGCCTTTTTCGATCTTCAATGGTTCAACTTTGGTCTTAACTAATGTTTTCCTCTTCACATACCTAAATAAACTTTTACTATCCTCCTTTCGGGAGAGGCAAGAATATTGTTGTGGTAAATGCCTGGAGATAAGCATTGTGCAGGGCGACAGTGAGAAGTTAAGATACAGCGTCCATTCACAGGAGGACATGATATAAACCACACGAGGCTATCCCAGACCGTGGAGCAAGATGCACCCCACTAACCGGAATATACAGAATAAATTATTGTCCTTTAAAAGAAACAGAAAAACAAAACATTGTTAAGATTTCTCACCGCTAAAATGTCCAAGTTGCTTGTCTTTGAAAATGGCGGCATAGCTTTAATTTAACATTCCAAGACTAGGAAGGAAAATTATTTGACAAAGAACATCCAGCCAATTTGGTCAATGCTGGTAAAAGTTGGGATATTGAGATGCACAGAAGAAAAAAATGATTCACCTGTTACCGAAAAGGTTTGTGGATGTGGTACCGGATGGATTGCTGTTTGAGACAGCCTGCGCTGGGCCACTGGTTCAGTCCCCTCCCGAGTTTCTGGTGAATGTGATGATTTACATGACTCCTTTCTCTGGCTGCTATAACCTGGCATCTGCTCCCATGAAAAACGCCTTCCTTTGAGTTTGAAACCAGATAAATGTCCCACACTAATACTCTTCGCAAATATGAAACCTCTCAACAGCAAAAACAGCACGCCGCACCTTTTCTGGGTCCAAAGTCTGGCTTGTTCCTTTTATTAAAGAGAACTGATAAAGATTCAGGCTAAAATCATAAAGGAATCCAAAGGTCTGATGGAGATAAAAGGGAGTCCAAAGGGCTTTTACTGCACATTAACAATCGAAGGACTATCGGGAGGCAGTGAGATGACGAACAATCACAGTTGGGAATAATATAGGGCCATTTTTCTACACTTTTAACTTGTTTCCTATAACTGTGGCCATACTGCAACATAACTGACCAATGTGGACATTAGAACAATATGAAGTTAACCATATAACCATATAAAAATTACAGTACAGTACAGAGAGTGGTAGCGGTGTGGAATGAGCTTCCAGTGGAAGTGGTGGAGGCAGGTTCGTTGGTATCATTTACAAATAAATTGGATAGGCATATGGATGAGAAGGGAATGGAGGGTTATGGTATGAGTGCAGGCAGGTGGGACTAAAGGAAAAAAAGCTGTGTCGGCACGGACTTGTAGGGCCGAGATGGCCTGTTTCCGTGCTGTAATTGTTATATGGTTATTATATGGTTATTATCAGAAGGATTTTGATAAGGTGCCACACGCGAGGCTGCTAAACGGGATTGGAGCTCTTAGTATTTGAAGCAAGGTTCTAACATGGATAGTAGATTGGTTGATGGGCAGATTCAACGAGTGAGAATAAAGAATAAAGGGGGGGGGGGCATTTCTGGTTGGCTGTTGGTGACCAGTGGTGTTCCCCGGGGGTCGGTGTAGGGGCCGCTACTTTACACTTCATGTGTTAATGGTCTGGATGGGAGAATTGGTGGCATTGTGGACAAATTTGCAGACGATACGAAAATAGGTGGAGGGGCCTGATGTGTAGAGGAAGCATGGAGGTTGTAGAATGACGTGGGCAGGTTGGGAGAGTGGGCAAAGAAGTGGAAAATGGAATACAGCAGGTTGCTGTGTTTGACTCTGAAAGTTCACAATCTAAAATATCCGTTCCCCGCAACTCCCTGGCACTGATAAGGACAAGCGCAGTGAGCTGGGCACAACGGTAAAGTTACCGCACTCTTCTTCGTCTTGCGTTTGTGAACACAAACTTTTTTTAAAAGACGAGGCAAACAATTGGGCGTGCACAGTCTAAAGTTGTAGGACAACTTGTTCTATTTGATCTTATTTGATTGTGCATGCCGGGGTCATTGCACTCGTCGAAACAGGGCGGACCACGTGAAGGTTGCAAACTCTCACATCGAAGTGCCAAAAGTTGCTTCAATTAAACGAAGACAAAAGGGAGGAATTTGTTTTTATAAAGCACTGAATGATCTAGGGCCAAAATGCATCTCTGGTCTTCTGCTACATTATGAACCATCCAGACCTCTGAGGTCGGCTGGCATAGGTCTGCTTTCTGTCCCCAGAGTCAGAACCAATCATGAGGAAGCAGAGTTTAGTTTTTAAGCCCCACATCTATGGAACACATTTCCTGAAATATGCAGGTCCGTTCCAACTCTCAGTCCTTTTAAATCGGGACTGAAGACTTTTCTGTTTGACGCTGCCTTTAATTAAATTAAATCATTATCCATTTCTCACACTGCACTGTAACTTTTATTTTGCATTTTATACATGTCTTAATCTATTTCAGCTTGTTTTTATTTTCTATTCTTTTTAATGTGTGTTGTTCAACATAATTGATTGCTTTTTAATGTTTTGTGTAAAACATTTTGAATTGCCTTGTTTCTGAAATGTGCTACGTAAATAAACGAAGCTTGCGTGCTCAGTAACGGAATACCATGGACTCCCTCTGGCACTACCATTGATATTTGTATAATTATACTAGACTAAGTGGGACCCGTTGGGTCCCAGCATCACACGGGGGGCTGGTCACCAACGCAATATTCCACCTCTCCACCAATTCCAATAATGCTCGCAAGTGGGGGGGAGGGGGGTCTGTTGCGTTAGTATGGGTGTTGCGGGCCGAAGGTACTGGTTTCCATAGGGCTAGTATAGATATTGTGGGCCGAATGGGTTCTTGGGCTGGCAGGCAACTGCTGCAACGATTTTAAAAGCCAAGGCGAGGAAAACAATTGGGCTGCAGCCACATGACAACCAAATTCATTTTGTGAACATAAACATTTTTTAAAAAGGCGAGCAAACATTTGGGCTGCAGCCACATCCGACAACCAAAATAGTACGATTAAACGAGATCTTACCAGTTTGAAGTTTAATCTTTATTTTATGAGGAGTTACAATGAGAGACTATGTGAAGACCCCATCTAGCTGCACATGCGTCAATCTTCAAAGCAGTGGTGTGAAATCACAGATAATAGTGACTGAAGTATAATAGTAAGATAAGTGAAGACTAGAACTACCAGATGTCCTTTCTGAAGGGTGGGAGCGGAGGGCACGTAGTCCCTCATCGTAACTCCTCATAAAATAAAATCAAACTTCAAACTGGTAAGTTCTCGTATAAACTTAGTATTTTGGTTGTCAGGTGTGGTTGCAGCCCAATTGTGGCTACAGCCCAATTGCAGCCCACCATGTGAGTGACTACGTGAAGATTTTAAAGCTCTGTGATTTCATGCCGTACATTCAAATCCAGGCGTCTCACTGCACTGATTGACTCTGAATGAGTAAAGTAATCAACAATGCATAACCATAACATTGATGCAAACAATTAATGGTTTATTTATCACAACAAAAAACAATACTAACCTCGCTATCCCAGGGGGAAACGTAAAACTGAATCCAAAACAGCACCACAAAATACCCCAGGTTCTGTAATCTCCTTATGGTAATACTTGTGAAACATCCGTTCACTTGCCCATCCTGCGGCCGCGAGGATATGGTCTATTGGAACGTCCAAATCCCTGGCCGCCGATGTTGATGCCGCCCTGGTGGAATGAGATTTAAATTTGTCAGTATCAATACCTGCATCAACCAGCACCTGCTTCAGCCACCTTGAGATAGTCTGAACCGACACATTCTTATGCTGCTTCTTATGGCTGATAAAGAATGCTGATTCTGCACCTCTTAAGGTTCTGGTGGCTTCAATGTAACATCGTAAATGTGACACTACACATAGACGTGGATCTGTAGGATATGCTGAAAAACCCAACTTACATCCCGTGACTCCAGGTCTGCTCTGTTTGAGCAAATCATAGACATATAACGTAATGGCATCTGCAGCTATTTCCATCCTGTCTATTCGTAGTTTCTGCAATGTCTGCACTCTCTGTGCTGACACCAGTGCCATGAGCATGACTACCTTCATGGTAACTTTGGCCAAGGACAGAGCTGAAATAGGAATCCATTGACGAAGGAGCATCAGCACATCCCTTACATTCCAGATTACTGTATACCTGGGTCTAGGAGGCTTGGAATTGAAAATTCCCTTCATAAACCTACAGTCCAAAGGGTGTGACCCTACAGGATATTGTTCTGATTCCCTCCATAGATATGCAGAGAGGGCACTCCTTGCAGTATTGATCGCACTATAGCTTAACTTAAAATCAAAATAGAGAGTTGACAGAAACACTAACACATCTGGGATGTCTGCCGTGTGGTATGAATTATTCTGCCTTAAGCAGAACACCTCCCATTTCCTCCAGGATGCCACAATAACATCCACATCTGATAGTCCTCTTCCGAGATATGGCCTCCTTAGCATCTGCAAATCAACAAACCAATACGATCATGTAAAGGATGTGAATCAGCAGTTACAGGATCCACAAGTAGGTTTTCCTGTTTGGGAATAATCATAAGGGGCTTTGTGATAATTTTTAACACCAGAGGGTACCATGGTTGTGTAGGCCAGTCTGGTACCACCAATACTCCTTAAGTGGAGTCGTGTTTGATATACTGTAGACACCGACTGATGAGGCAAAATGGAGGAAATGCATACAAAAACATTCCACCCCAATGCAGCGAGAAAGCATCCATCGCAACTGCCCCAGGATCTGGTTCCCATTAAACATATTTAGGTAATTGGTGGATTAGTCTGGATGCAAATAAATCAATCTCTGGCATACCGAACTGTGCAACAACCTTATTACATTTGTCATGATTCCATATCCATTCTGTATTGTCATGGAATTGACTTGACCTTGTATCTGCTACTATGTTGAATCTACCAGGTAGGTAGATTTCCGAATGTTTCTGGTAATACACCAGCTCCAGATCACGTTTGCCAATCTATCACAAGGTTCTGACTTGATTCCACCCATATGATGAACATACGCTACTGTCGTAGTGTTGTCAATCTGTACCTCAACATGCAAGTTATGCATATTAGAGCAATATGCTTTAAGCCCATAAAATGTTCCTTAATGCTGTAAGTAATTGATCCCTTGTGCTTGCAGCAAAGTTAGTTCCTCCACATTCCATCTACCTCCAAAGCTGGAAATAGTATCAGTAGCTCCCCAACCTAGACCACTTACATCAGTCCGTAGAACAATGGAATGTGTTTCAACCAGAATTTCCCTGGAAGCATTTGAGACACTCCTGATCCACAATTGTATTTCAGTAATAACTGCAATTGGCAATTGCATGGGCATGTCAAAATGCCCTGAATGTATCCTCAATGCATGTACCTTTGCTCGCTGTAATTGCTGATAATGCAGTGGTCCAAACTGCACGGCCGGAAATGTAGCGATTACTTTGCCAAGCAAGCTTGCCACCTGCCTAATTGAGGGTTGGTGCTGTGTAATGAGCTTGATACAACCTTCAATTAACTGCAGCCTTTTATCCTTGGGCAGAGTCACCACCACGAGTTAACAGTGACACCCAAGTAATCAATTACTGTGCTTGGTGATAATTTGGACTTATCTGGATGAAGGATAAACCCCAGTCTCTTGAAGGTGAGCTTAACTACTGACACCGATGCTTCCGCTGTAGCCCGAGTGTCGCCCACAATCAAAATATCATCCAAATAGGCCATTACCAAATGGCCATGAGCTCTTAGTAGCACTGACTGGTTTTTAACAATTTGGTAAATCTAGGAGCTGAGGACCTTTAGGCAATGCTTTAAATTGCCATTATTGACTCATCCAGCTAAATATTAAATATCTCCGATCATTACCATGAACAGCCACTGAGTAATATGCATCTTGAAGCATTTTCTCAAATTTAGCTGTATAGCATTGGCAAATGTCTCCATTTTAAAATGTTTCAACTTTACAATGGGGTTAAGACTCATCAGATCGAGGATGATTCTGCACCCACCATCCTTGTTTGCTCTAGGAACAATACTTGACACAAATTGATGGCGTTGGCAAACTGACTTCTCAATTACTTCTTTATTACACAATTTTTCAAGTTCTGCCTGAATCTCCTTATTCTCTTCTTTTGAGAAAATACGTGTCCGGGTTGAAACATGCTGAGTAGGAGGACACAAATTTGGGTAGAATTCAATTATAAACCCCATTATACTGCACAGTATAAATGCATCAGATGTTATTTCTTGCCATTCTTTTAGGAAGAAGTGTAACCTCCCTCCAACTTGTAAGTGTGAAACACTTAATATGTTTCTATCAGGACCAGACCCACCGACCCCGGGGTTTGCCGGTGAAACATGTTGTCCCCTGCTCCTAGTGGGAAAACTGTAACCTCCACATGTCCCAGGAGCAGTGCGCCAATAACGCATATACGGGAAAGACCGACTTGTTCCTTCCCCGGCCCCAGTCACCCCACGTCGGTAGGGAAACTGCCTTTGAATTGATCTGCCGAGCACCGGTGGCTTCATTAACCCCACAGTTTTTGCCTCTTCATTCAGGTCTTTTACCCTTTTGGCCAGATCCTCTCCAAAAAGCAGATAAGGCAATTGAATATTAGTTGGTTTACAGAGCCCCACAAACTTAGGGTTAGGCCTTATGGCACTTTTACGAGTACAGTTTATTTCAAAGTGCGCACTACTCATGAGTGCTAAGGCATCCTGTTGTGATTCAGACACATGTTCCTCACCCAAGCATCTGGCGAAAGCCGTAATGCCTGATCCCAGCAACTTCAGCACCCGCAGTAATTTCATGTCTTGTGCACGTACTGCAATGCCCAAATAGCCCCATATTACATTATTAACTGCTGGGACTGCTAAATGTGCGCAATTCTGTGGGTTTCATATTTTTTGGCAGTCTCGTCCATAGTGAGTTCCTGGCGCTGACGGGAAAGCAAGTAATTTATTGTCATTGCTAATTCGTCTCCCAATGGTCTCCCTGTTAGTCTGGGAATGGCAAATTTTTGGGCCAGGCCCGATATTTTAGGCTCTGTTATTGGGCTCCGATCCTCATATGATTCATCATCAGAATCTTGCTGACCCGTGAAATAATCCTCCTCAGATAACCATATAACCATATAACAATTACAGCACGGAAACAGGCCATCTCGATCCTTCTAGTCCGTGCCGAACACATATTCTCCCCTAGTCCCATATACCTGCGCTCAGGCCATAACCTTCCATTCCCTTCCCGTCCATATAACTATCCAATTTATTTTTAAATGATAAAAACGAACCTGCCTCCACCACCTTCACTGGAAGCTCATTCCACACAGCTACCACTCTCTGAGTAAAGAAGTTCCCCCTCATGTTACACCTAAATTTCAGTCCCTTAATTCTCAAGTCATGTCCCCTTGTTTGAATCTTCCCTACTCTCAGTGGGAAAAGCTTTTCCACGTCAACTCTGTCTATCCCTCTCATCATTTTAAAAACCTCTATCAAGTCCCCCCTTAACCTTCTGCGCTCCAAAGAATAAAGCCCTAACTTGTTCAACCTTTCCCTGTAACTTAGTTGCTGAAACCCAGGCAACATTCTAGTAAATCTCCTCTGTACTCTCTCTATTTTGTTGACATCCTTCCTATAATTAGGCGATCAAAATTGTACACCATACTCCAGAATTGGCCTCACCAATGCCTTGTACAATTTTAACACTACATCCCAACTTCTATACTCTAGGTGGGGGCGATCTGGTATCCCTGCTTCAGGTGCTTCCAGCGCGGGCTCTCCCGTAGGCCCGCGCATTGCAGCCCTCTTTCAGGTGGTGCTGGCGCTGGCTCTCCTATAGGCCAACGCATAAATCGCCCTTATTCAGGCATTGCTGGCGCTGGCTCTCATGTAGGCCAACATCTAGCCGGACCTCTTTCAGGCGCTGCCTGCGCTGGCTCTCACGTAGGCCAACGCGGACTCCTCCTGGAGTGGGTCCTGATAAATCAATTTTTCCATGAGGAATTCTAAATTTGCGACCCAAGCAGCCATAACGTCTGCCTGAGGAGGGGAACCGTCCGGGTCTGACTCCTCAGAGTCCACTGGTCGAACAGACTTTTTGTTGGCCTTGCGCCCCAACGGCTCTGTGACGGTATTTTCAATGACCGCTTCTGCAGTCGATGGCCTCACTGCCACCGACTCGTTAAGCGGGTGCCCGCTACTCGCAGGCCCGCGGGCCCGCGGTATGCCTCCCCTTTCCTTTACCCACTTTCCCCATTATAAACTTGTAGCGTAGAAACTACAAGTCTATTCCCCGAAGAATGCGACCTGTAGTAAAGTGAATGCACTTACCTCAGGCTTTTTTAAACTCCTCTGTACTCTCTCTATTTTGTTGACATCCTTCCTATAATTAGGCGACCAAAATTGTACACCATACTCCAGAATTGGCCTCACCAATGCCTTGTACAATTTTAACATTACATCCCAACTTCTATACTCTAGGTGGGGGCGATCTGGTATCCCAACTTCTATACTCAACTAGACTAAGTGGGACCCGTTGGGTCCCATGTTCACATGGGACGGCTGGTCCCCCGATGCAATATTCCACCTCTCCACCAATTCAAATATTGGTGGCCAGTGGTGGCTTTCTGGAGTGCTGGTGTGGGTTCTTGGGATGGCAGCTCTGTCCCCCAAGCCTGATCTGCTGGCAGCTCACTCACGACTGGTGAGCTGGCAGTAGACTCATCACTATTCCTTGAAATTCCATTTCAAGCAGGGTTCAAGGCCTCCAAATTCAAATCCATATTCCTACCATTTCAAGCAGGGTGCAAGGCCATCGAATTCAAGTGCAGTTTCCAACCATTTCAAGCCGGGTGCAAGGCCACCAAATTCAAGTGCAGTTTCATACCACATCAAGCAGGATGCAAGGCCACCAAATTCAAGTGCAGTTTCATTCCAATTCAAGCAGGGTTCTAGGCCACCAAATTCAGTGCAGTTTCATACCACATCAATACCTGAAGGGAGGATTTAGGGAGTTGGGAGGAGAGTTAAGAAAAAGGACCAAAAAGGTAACAATCTCAGGATTACTGCCTGTGCCACGCGACAGTGAGAGTAGGAATGGAGCGAGGTGGAGGATAAATGCGTGGCTGAAAGACTGGTGCAGAGGGCAGGGATTCAAGTTCCTGGATCATTGGGACTTCTTTTGGGGAAGGTGGGACCTGTACAGAAAGGATGGGTTGCACTTGAACCCGAGGGGGACCAATATCCTAGCGGGGAAATTTGCAAAGGCAGCTGGGGAGACTTTAAACTAGAATGGTTGGGGCGAGGGACTCAAATAGCGAAAGGTAGTAGACAGAATGGGAGGCAGGAAGCAGAAATGGGAAGCACTCGGACAC
This sequence comes from Leucoraja erinaceus, assembly GCF_028641065.1. Classification (NCBI taxonomy): domain Eukaryota; kingdom Metazoa; phylum Chordata; class Chondrichthyes; order Rajiformes; family Rajidae; genus Leucoraja; species Leucoraja erinaceus. The sequence goes on from NW_026576278.1 coordinate 74,557, forward strand.
AAGAGGAAAAAGAAAAAAAGGAAATAAACAGAGAATAAGAGACGGGGGTTTTCTTAAATGTGCATATTTTAATGCTAGGAGCATTGTAAGAAAGGTGGATGAGCTTAGAGTCTGGATAGACACCTGGAAGTATGATGTTGTGGCGATCAGTGAAACGTGGTTGCAGGAGGGCTGTGATTGGAAACTAAATATTCCAGGATTTCGTTGCTTCAGGTGTGATAGAATTGGAGGGGCAAGAGGTGGAGGTGTTGCATTGCTAGTCAGGGAAGATATTACAGCAGTGCTTTGGCAGGATAGATTGGAGGGCTCATCTAGGGAGGCTATTTGGGTGGAATTGAGAAGTGGGAAAGGTGTAGCAAAAACTTATAGGGGTGTATTATAGACCGCCAAACGGGGAACGAGAATTGGAAGAGCAAATATGTAAGGAGATAGCAGAGATTAGTAGTAAGCACAAGGTAGTGATTGTGGGAGATTTCAACTTTCCGCACATAGACTGGGAAACACATTCTGTAAATGGGCTGGATGGGTTGGAGTTTGTAAAATGTGTGCAGGATAGTTTTTTGCAGCAATACATAGAGGTACCTACTAGAGGAGGGGCAGTGCTGGACCTCCTGTTAGGAAATGAGACTGGACAGGTGGCGGAGGTATGCGTTGGGGAGCACTTCGGGTCCAGTGATCACAATACCATTAGTTTCAATATAATTATGGAGAGGGTCAGAACTGGACCTAGGGTTGAGATTTTTGATTGGAGAAAGGCTAACTTTGATGCGATGCGAGATGATTTAAAAGGAGTGAACTGGGACATTTTGTTTTATGGGAAAGATGTAGAAGAGAAATGGAGGACATTTAAAGGGGAAATTTTAAGAGTACAGAATCTTTATGTTCCTGTTCGGTTGAAAGGAAACAGTAAAAATTGGAAAGAGCCCTGGTTTTCAAGGGAAATTGGACATCTTGTTCGGAAAAAGAGGGAGATCTACAATAATTATAGGCAGCATGAAGTAAATGAGGTGCTTGAGGAGTATAAGGAATGTAAAAAGAATCTTAAGAAAGAAATTAGAAAAGCTAAAAGAAGATATGAGGTTGCTTTGGCAAGTAAGGTGAAAGTCAATCCAAAGGGTTTCTACAGCTATATTAATAGCAAAAGGATAAGGAGGGATAAAATTGGTCCATTGGAGAGACAGAGTGGACAGCTATCTGCAGAGCCAAAAGAGATGGGGGAGATATTGAACAATTGTTTTTCTTCGGTATTCACCAAGGAGAAGGATATTGAATTATGTGAGGTAAGGGAAACTAGTAGAGTAGTTATGGATACTATGAGGTTCAAAGTAAAAGAAGTACTGACACTTTTGAAAAATATAAAAGTGGATAAGTCTCCAGGTCCTGACAGGATATTCCCTAGGACATTGAGGGAAGTTAGTGTAGAAATAGCCGGGGCTATGACAGAAATATTTCAAATGTCATTAGAAACGGGAATAGTCCCCGAGGATTGGCGTACTGCGCATGTTGTTCCATTGTTTAAAAAGGGTTCTAAGAGTAAACCTAGCAATTATAGACCTGTTAGTTTGACTTCAGTGGTGGGAAAATTAATGGAAAAGATACTTAGAGATAATATATATAAGCATCTAGATAAACAGGGTCTGATTAGGAACAGTCAACATGGATTTGTGCCTGGAAGGTCATGTTTGACTAATCTTCTTGAATTTTTTGAAGAGGTTACTAGGGAAATTGACGAGGGTAAAGCAGTGGATGTTGTCTATATGGACTTTAGTAAGGCCTTTGACAAGGTTCCTCATGGAAGGTTGGTTAAGAAGGTTCAACTGTTGGGTATAAATGCAGGAATAGCAAGATGGATTCAACAGTGGCTGAATGGGAGAAGCCAGAGGGTAATGGTGGATGGCTGTTTATCGGGTTGGAGGCAGGTGACTAGTGGGGTGCCTCAGGGATCTGTGTTGGGTCCTTTGTTGTTTGTCATGTACATCAATGATCTGGATGAAGGTGTGGTAAATTGGATTAGTAAGTATGCAGATGATACCAAGATAGGGGGTGTTGTGGATAATGAAGAGGATTTCCAAAGTCTACAGAGTGATTTAGGCCATTTGGAAAAATGGGCTGAAAGAAGGCAGATGGAGTTTAATGCTGATAAATGTGAGGTGCTACACCTTGGCAGGACAAATCAAAATAGGACGTACATGGTAAATGGTAGGGAATTGAAGAATACAGTTGAACAGAGGGATCTGGGTATAACCGTGCATAGTTCCTTGAAGGTGGAATCTCATATAGATAGGGTGGTAAAGAAAGCTTTTGGTATGCTAGCCTTTATAAATCAGAGCATTGAGTATAGAAGCTGGGATGTAATGTTAAAATTGTACAAGGCATTGGTGAGACCAAATCTGGAGTATGGTGTACAATTTTGGTCGCCCAATTATCGGAAGGATGTCAACAAAATAGAGAGAGTACAGAAGAGATTTACTAGAATGTTGCCTGGGTTTCAACAACTAAGTTACAGAGATAGGTTGAATAAGTTAGGCCTTTATTCTCTGGAGCGCAGAAGGTTAAGGGGGGACCTGATAGAGGTCTTTAAAATGATGAGAGGGATAGACAGAGTTGATGTGGACAAGCTTTTCCCTTTGAGAATAGGGAAGATTCAAACAAGAGGACATGACTTCAGAATTAAGTGACAGAAGTTTAGGGGTAATATGAGGGGGAACTTCTTTACGCAGAGAGTGGTGACAGTGTGGAATGAGCTCGCAGTGGAAGTGGTGGAGGCAGGTTCATTGGTATAACCGTATATCCATATAACCATATAACAATTACAGCACGGAAACAGGCCATCTCGACCCTTCTAGTCCGTGCCGAACACATAATCTCCCCTAGTCCCATATACCTGCGCTCAGACCATAACCCTCCATTCCCTTCTCATCCATATAACTATCCAATTTATTTTTAAATGATAAAAATGAACCTGCCTCCACCACCGTCACTGGAAGCTCATTCCACACAGCTACCACTCTCTGAGTAAAGAAGTTCCCCCTCATGTTACCCCTAAACTTCAGTCCCTTAATTCTCATGCCATGTCCCCTTGTTTGAATCTTCCCTACTCTCAGTGGGAAAAGATTTTCCACGTCAACTCTGTCTATCCCTCTCATCATTTTAAAGACCTTTATCAAGTCCCCCCTTAACCTTCTGCGCTCCAAAGAATAAAGCCCTAACTTGTTCAACCTTTCTCTGTAACTTAGTTGCTGAAACCCAGGCAACATTCTAGTAAATCTCCTCTGTACTCTCTCTATTTTGTTGACATCCTTCCTATAATTAGGCGACCAAAATTGTACACCATACTCCAGAATTGGCCTCACCAATGCCTTGTACAATTTTAACATTACATCCCAACTTCTATACTCAATGCTCTGATTTATAAAGGCCAGCACACCAAAAGCTTTCTTTACCACGCTATCTACATGAGATTCCACTTTCAGGGAACTGTGCACAGTTATTCCCAGATCCCTCTGTTCACCTACATTCTTCAATTCCCTACCATTTACCATGTAAATCATTTAATGATTTAAAATGATGGTATCATTTAAAAATTAATTGGATAGGCATATGGATGAGAAGGGAATGGAGGGTTATGGTATGAGTGCAGGCAGGTGGGACTAAGGGGAAAAAAAATTTGTTTGGCATGGACTTGTAGGGCCGAGATGGCCTGTTTCCGTGCTGTAATTGTTATATGGTTATATTGTTACATCAAGCAGGATGCAAGGCCACCAAATTCAAGTGCAGTTTCATTCCAATTCAAGCAGGGTGCAAGTCCACCAAATTCAAATGCAGCTACATACCATTTCATGCAGGGTGAAACCACCATAAAACCACGCTAAACAGTGCTCAGTTGATTCACAGCTCAGACAGAGTGATGACCTCACCCTCCCCCATCACGCAGAGACTGAGCCACACCCACACTTCCGGGTTTTATAACCCCACACCCTCCCACCGGAAAAGGTGCGGCTTTCAGGGCGTGATTAACAGGAGAGAGATTCTCGTCATCTTTTAAACACTAATGACACTTACTTTTCATTGATGGGAAGAATTGCCTGCACTTTCTCAGCGGAGTAAGATGGCCAAAAATCACAGCCATAAGTGATAGCGTTTTATCTAAAATCAATATACGGTGCAAACAGGAAGTAAATGCATTTGCAGTAGTGCCTTTTCTCTTCAAGCCAAAGCAGCCAAGTCGCCATTTGCAGTAAGTAGTGCCTTTCAACTTCAACCCAAAGCACCCAAGCCAATATTTGCAGTGAGTAGTGCCGTTCAACTTCAAGCCAAAGCACCCAAGCCACCATTTGCAGTAAGTAGTGCCTATCAACTTCAAGCCAAAGCACCCAAGCCACCAGTTGCAGTAAGTAGTGCCTTTCAACTTCAAGCCAAAGCATCTAAGCCACCATTTGTAGTAAGTAGTGCCTCTCAACTTCATGCCACCACTTGCAGTAAGTAGTACCTTTCAACTTCAAGCCAAAGCACCCAAACCACTATTTGCAGTAACTAGTGGCTTTCAATTTCAAGCAAAGCAGCCAAGCCACCATTTGCAATAAGTAGTGCCTTTCAACTTCAAGCCAAATCACCCGCCACCATTTGCAGTAAGTAGTGTCTTTCAACTTTAAACCAAAGCTCCCAAGCCACCATTTGCAGTAAGTAGTGCCTTTCAACTTCAGCCACAATTTGCAGTAAGTAGTGCCTTTCAACTTCAAGCCAAATCACCCGCCACCATTTGCAGTAAGTAGTGCCTTTCATCTTCAAGCCAAAGCACCCAAACAACCATTTGCAGGAAGTGCCTTTTTACTTAAAAACCATATTTTCATTTTCAAACCACATTAAGGGTACTCACAGTTTTGTATACATTTGTTCAGTGTTATTCAGAGCTCAGAGAGACGTGATCCTTGGCTTCACCCATCTTGCAGAGACTGAGTGAGGCACACCACTTCCTGGTTTTATAGTCCCTCCCCTTCCTCCAGCAGGTGCAGCAAAGAGAATAGTGTTTTTTTTTAAACTTCAAGCCAAAGCTCCCAAGCCACCATTTGCAGTGAGTTGTGCCTTTCAACTTTAAACCAAAGCTCCCAGGCCACCATTTGCAGTAAATAGTGCATTTCAACTTCAAGCCATAGCACCCAAGCCACCATTTGCAGTAAGTAGTGCCTTTCAACTCCATGCCACCATTTGCAGTTAGTGCCTTTCAACCTCAAGCCAAAGCACCCAAGCCATCATTTGCAGTAAGTTGTGCCTTTCAACCTCAAGCCAAAGCACCCAAGCCACCATTTGCAGTAAGAGGTGCCTTTCAACATCAAGCCAAATCACCCGCCACCATTTGGAGTAAGTAGTGCCTTTCAACTACCAGCCAAAGCACCTAAACAACCATTTGCAGGCAGTGCCTTTATACTTCAAACAAACCATATTTTCATTTTCAAACCACATTAAGGGTACTCACGGTTGTGTAGATATTTGTTCAGTGTTATTCAGAGCTCAGAGAGATGTGACCCTTGGCTTCATCAAGCTTGCAGAGGCTGAGTGAGGCACACCACTTCCTGGTTTTATAGTCCCTCCCCCTCCCTCCAGCAGGGGCAGCAGAGAGAATGGTGAATGTTTTAAAAACATTAATATCTCTCTGATTTGTCATCGATGGGAAAAATCATCCGCACCCGTAAGGCAGAGGGGGGCTCTGAGCGAGGTGGCAAAAAATGACTGCCGTAGGTGGCGGCGTTCTGTCAGAAATTGCAGCACAATGGGCCAAAAGCGGTCAAGATCAGAGATTTGGTAATATAGATGCTCTGATTTATAAAGGCCAGCACACCAAAAGCTTTCTTTACCACCCTATCTACATGAGATTCCACCTTCAGGGAACTGTGCACAGTTATTCCTAGTCCCCTCTGTTCAACTTCATTCCTCAACTCACTACCATTTACCATGTACGTCCTATTTTGATTTGTCCTGCCAAGATGTAGCACCTCACACTTATCAGCATTAAACTCCATCTGCCATCTTTCAGCCCACTCTTCCAAATGGCCTAAATCTCTCTGTAGACTTTGAAAATCTACTTCATTACCCACAACACCGCCTATCTTAGTATCATCTGCATACTTACTAATCCAATTTACCACACTATCATCCAGATCATTGATGTACATGACAAACAACAGTGGACCCAACACAGATACCTGTGGCACCCCACTAGTCACCGGCCTCCAACCAGACAAACAGCCATCCACCATTACTCTCTGCCATCTCCCATTCAGCCACTGTTTAATCCATCTTGCTACTCCACCATTAATACCCAACAATTGAACCTTCTTAACCAACCTTCCATGACGTACCTTGTCATAGGCCTTACTGAAGTCCATATAGACAACATCCACTGCTTTACCCTCATCAATTTCCCAAGTAACCTCTTCAAAAAATTCAAGAAGATTAGTCAAACATGACCTTCCAGGCACAAATCCATGTTGACTGTTCCTAATCAGACCCTGTTTATCCAGATGCTTATATATATTATCTCTAAGTATCCTTTCCATTAATGTGCCCACCACTGACGTCAAACTAACAGGTCTATAATAGTAAGATTAAACGAGAACGCCAGAATTGACTACACTGCTTGAAGTGACCATGGATGAGTGAAAAAAGATTCATGCATTCAGACATGACTTGGTTTGTTATGCTGATGCTTGATCATCCAATGAAAATAATAGCCAACCCTTTCATCCAGAGGAAACTATTAACAAGTCAAAAAATGGAGTTGGCAAATACCCCCGATATCTCAACGGTTTTATTAAAAATTGGTAAAGTATGTTCGTTTGACCATCCTGCAGCTGCTAGGATGTGGTCCAAAGCAACGTACATAATCCTATGAGCTGATGTGGTAGCAGCCCCGGTGGAGTGAGTGTTAAAATATGCGTATTGAGTTCACCATTCGCCAAACTCCCATTTTACCACCTGAATATGGTAGAACTACTTTTTATGAAATACTAGACCAAGTGCAGACCTGTTGGGTCTGTTTCCCTAACGGCGTTTGCGGGGCGGGGGGGGGGGGGGGGGGGGGGGGCAGCGGCATCACACTCACATTAACCACCCCCCAAACACACAGGTGGGGGAGGGGAGGTGAGAAGAGGGGAGGGAGGGGAGAGGAGGAGGAGAGAGGAAACGGGACAGATTTGGGAGGGGAAAGGAGAGCGGGGGTAGGAGGTGAGAGAGGGGGATGGGGAGAGAGACGTGGGGAGGGGGGGGTGGGGAGGGAGGGGAGGATGGAGGGAGGGGGAGGGGTGGGGGAAGAGAGGGAAGGAGTGGGGAGAGAGAGGGGGGAAGAGGGGGAGAGAAGAGGAAGAGTGGGGGGGAGGGGGAGGAGAGGGGGTTATGGGGAGTGATGGAAGAGGGGGGAGGGGTGGGGGGGAGGGGAGGGGAGGGGGAGTTGGAGGGGGCAGGGGTGGGGGAAGGGGAGGGGGAGAGAGGAAGGGGGCGGGGGAGAGAGAAAGGAGGGTGGGAGAGAGAGGGAACGGGGGAGGGGAGAGAGGGAAGGGGGTGGGGGAGGGATGAGGAGGGAGAGGGGGAGAGGAGTGAGAGAGGGAGGGAGGGAGGGGTAGTGGGGGGTGGGGCAGGAGTGGTGGAAGAGGGACGGGGAAGTGGTGGAAGAGGAACAGAGGGGTAGAGGAAGGGGTGGGGGAGAGAGGGGAAGGGAAGGGAAGAGAGAGGAGTGGAGGAGGAAGAGGGGTGGGGTAAGGGGAGAGAAGTGGAAGAGTGGGGAGGGAGGGGTAGGGGGAGTGGTGGAAGAGGGACAGAGCGGTATGGGGAAGGGGCGGGGGAGAGAGGGCAGGGTGTGGGGTAGAGAGGGCAGGGGGATGGGGGAGAGAGGGAGATGGGTGAGGAGAGGGAAACATAGAAATTATGTGCAGGAGTAGGCCATTCGGCCCTACGAGCCTGCACCACCATTCGATATGATCATGGCTGATCATCCAACTCAGTATCCTGTACCTGCCTTCTCTCCATACCCCCTGATCCCTTTAGCCACAAGGGCCAGATCTAACTCCCTCTTAAATATAGCCAATGAACTGGCCTCGACTACCTTTTGTGCCAGTGAATTCCAGAGATTCACCACTCTCTGTGTGAAAAATGTTTTTGCCATCTCGGTCCTAAAAGATTTACCCCTTATCCTTAAACTGTGACCCCTTGTTCTGGACTTCCCCAACATCTGGAACAATCTTCCTGCATCTAGCCTGTCCAACCCGTTAAGAATTTTGTAAGTTTCTATAAGATACCCCTTCAATCTTCTAAAATCTAGCGAGCACCAACCAAGTCTATCCAGTCTTTCTTCATATGAAAGTCCTGACATCCCAGGAATCAGTCTGTTGAACCTTCTCTGTACTCCCTCTATGGCAACAATGTCTTTGAGCATTGCGCATTGTGACATCACACAATGGAACGTTCACCAGGGGCTGGGGCTGGGGCTGATTCTATGGGTGTGATGTGGGGGAGGGGGGATGGGGACGGAGGGGGAAGAGGGAGGGATGGGGGGAGAGGGGCGGGGGGAGAGAGGGGCAAGAGTGGGGAGGGAGAGTGGAGGGGGTGGGGGGACAGAAGTGGAAGAGTGCGGAGGGAGGAGGAGAGGGGTAGGGGGGAGTGATGGAAGACGGACAGAAGGATGGGGGAAGGGGGGGGGGGGAGAGAGGGTAGGGGGTGGGGGAGAGAGAGGGATGGGAGGGAGAGGAGGTGAGGAGAGGGAGGGGGGGGGAGGAGAGAAGGGGGAGAGAAGTGGAAGAGTGGGGAGGGAGGGAGGGGTAGTGGGGAGTGGTGGAAGAGGGACGGGGGGGTGGTGGGGAAGAGGAACAGAGGGGTAAGAGGAAGGGGGGGGGAGACAGGGAAAGGGAGGGGAAGAGAGAGGGGTGGGTGTGGGAGAGGGGTGGGGTAGAGGGGGGGGGGTGAGAGGAGAGGTGGGGATGGGGAGGGAGGGGTAGGGGGAGTGGGGGCGGGGAAGAGGGGACAGAGGTGGTAGGGGAAGTGGGTGGGGGGGAAGAGAGGGAAGGGGGGGGGGGGTAGAGATGGAAGGGGGGTGGGGGAGAGAGGGATGGGTGGGAGAGGGAGAGGGGTGAGGAGAGGGAAACATAGAAACATAGAAATTAAGTGCAGGAGTAGGCCATTCGGTCCTTTAAGCCTGCACCACCATTCAATATGATCATGGCTGATCATCCAACTCAGTATCCTGTACCTGCCTTCTCTCCATATCCCCTGATCCCTTTAGCCACAAGGGCCACATCCTCTTAAGTTCCGATTGGACATGCGTGAACATTGGGCATTGTGACATCACACAATGGAACTTTCACCAGGTGCTGGGGCTCCTGCAAAGGCATATGTAAATGAATCCATTCCGATTGGACATCTGTGAGCATCAGGCATTGTGACATCACACGATGGAACATTCACCAGGGGCTGGGGCTGGTGCTGCTTCTATGGGTGAGCAGCCAGTTTATGTTTGAAATATTGGGGGGGAGGAAGGATTTGATTAAAAAACGTGTACTTAAACACGACAAAATGTATTGAGGAGCAGATACTTAGAGAGAAAAGTGAAATCTCTACCGAAATGGAAAAGATGTCGGCGATTCTGCGTCTGGTTTCAGAGTTGCAGTGAATCAAAGGAAGAAATGCAGCCGGCAGCCGTACATGTAAATGGATCCATTCCGATTGGACAGCTGCGAGCATCGGGCATTGTGATTGGACATCTGCGAGCATTGGGCATTGTGACATCACACGATGGAAACGAATCAAAGGCAGAAAGGCAGCCGGACGGACCGCTGGCGACAGGCACAGACTTTTATATAATAGATAGATGTACATATACATATATATATATATATACATATACACATATGAATATACATAAATATACACACATATATAAACACATATTGAACAATTTCTTTTCTTTGGTATTCACCAAGGAGAAGGATATTAGAAACATAGAAACATAGAAATTAGGTGCAGGAGTAGGCCATTCGGCCCTTCGAGCCTGCACCGCCATTCAATATGATCATGGCTGATCATCCAACTCAGTATCCTGTACCTGCCTTCTCTCCATACCCTCTGATCCCCTTAGCCACAAGGGCCATACCCTCTGCTCCCCTCTCAATCTCCTAAATTCTAGAGAGTATAAACCAAGTCTATCCAGTCTTTATTCATAAGACAGTCTTGACATCCCAGGAATCATTCTGGTGAACCTTCTCTGCACTCCCTCTATGGCAATAATGTCTATCCTCAGATTTGGAGACCAAAACTGTATGCAATACTCCAGGTGTGGTCTCACAAAGACCCTGTACAACTGCAGTAGAACCTCCCTGCTCCTATACTCAAATCCTTTTGCTATGAAAGCTAACATACCATTCACTTTCTTCACTGCCTGCTGCACCTGCATGCCTACTTTCAATGACTGGTGTACCATGACACCCAGGTCTCGCTGCATCTCCCCTTTTCCTAGTCGGCCACCATTTAGATAATAGTCTGTTTTCCTGTTTTTGCCACCAAAATGGATAACCTCACATTTATCCACATTATACTGCATCTGCCAAACATTCGCCCACTCACCCAGCCTATCCAAGTCACCTTGCAGTCTCCTAACATCCTCCTCACAGCTAACACTGCCCCCCAGCTTAGTGTCATCCACAAACTTGGAGATATTGCCTTCAATTCCCTCATCCAGATCATTAATATATATTGTAAATAGCTGGGGTCCCAGTACTGAGCCTTGCCGTACCCCACTAGTTACTGCCTGCCATTGTGAAAAGGACCCGTTTACTCCTACTCTTTGCTTCCTGTTTGCCAGCCAGTTCTCTATGCACATCAATACTGAACCCCCAATGCCGTGTACTTTAAGTTTGTAATATTAATGTTAATGTTAATATTGAATTATGTGAGGTAAGGGAAACTAGTAGAGTAGCTATGGATACTATGAGTTTCAAAGTATAAGAAGTACTGACACTTTTGAAAAATATAAAAGTGGATAAGTCTCCAGGTCGTGACAGGATATTCCCTAGGACATTGAGGGAAGTTAGTGTAGAAATAGTCGGGGCTATGACAGAAATATTTCAAATGTCATTAGAAATGGGAATAGTCCCCGAGGATTGGCGTACTGCGCATGTTGTTCCATTGTTTAAAAAGGGTTCTAAGTTTAAACCTAGCAATTATAGACCTGTTAGTTTGACTTCAGTGGTGGGCAAATTAATGGAAAAGATACTTAGAGATAATATATATAAGCATCAGGATAAACAGGGTCTGATTAGGAACAGTCAACATGGATATGTCCCTGGAAGGTCATGTTTGACTAATCTTCTTGAATATTTTTAAAGAGGTTACTAGGGAAATTAACAAGGGTAAAGCTGTGGATGTTGTCTATATGGACTTTAGTAAGGCTTTTGACAAGGTTCCTCATGGAAGGTTGGTTCAGAAGGTTCAACTGTTGGGTATAAATGCAGGAGTAGCAAGATGGATTCAACAGTGGCTGCTTGGGAGACGCCAGAGGGTAATGGTGGATGGCTGTTTGTCGGGTTGGAGGCAGGTGACTAGTCGGGTGCCTCAGGGATCTGTGTTGGGTCCTTTGTTCTTTGTCATGTACATCAATGATCTGGATGAAGGTGTGGTAAATTGGATTAGTAAGTATGCAGATGATACCAAGATAGCGGGTGTTGTGGATAATGAAGAGGATTTCCAAAGTCTACAGAGTGATTTAGGCCATTTGGAAGAATGGGCTGAAAGATGGCAGATGGAGTTTAATAACCATATAACCATATAACAATTACAGCACAGAAACAGGCCTTCTCGACCCTTCTAGTCCGTGCCGAACACGTATTCTCCCCTAGTCCCATATACCTGCGCTCAGACCATAACCCTCCATTCCTTTCTCGTCCATATAACTATCCAATTTATTTTTAAATGATAAAAACGAACCTGCCTCCACCACCTTCACTGGAAGCTCATTCCACACAGCCACCACTCTCTGAGTAAAGAAGTTCCCCCTCATGTTACCCCTAAACTTCTGTCCCTTAATTCTCAAGTCATGTCCCCTTGTTTGCATCTTCCCTCCTCTCAGTTGGATAAGCTTATCCACGTCAACTCTGTCTATCCCTCTCATCATTTTAAAGACCTCTATCAAGTCCCCCCTTAACCTTCCGCGCTCCAAAGAATAAAGCCCTAACTTGTTCAACCTTTCTCTGTAACTTAGTTGCTGAAACCCAGGCAACATTCTAGTAAATCTCCTCTGTACTCTCTCTCTATTTTGTTGTCATTCTTCCTATAATTAGGCGACCAAAATTATACCCAATACTCCAGAATTGGCCTCACCAATGCCTTGTACAATTTTAACATTACATCCCAACTTCTATACTCATGCTCTGATTTATAAAGGCCAGCACACCAAAAGCTTTCTTTACCACCCTATCTACATGAGATTCCACTTTCAGGGAACTGTGCACAGTTATTCCCAGATCCCTCTGTTCACCTGCATTCTTTAATTCCCTACCATTTACCAAGTACGTCCTATTTTGATTTGTCCTGCCAAGATGTAGCACCTCACACTTATCAGCATTAAACTCCATCTGCCATCTTTCAGTCCACTCTTCCAACTGGCATAAATCTCTCTGTTGACTTTGAAAATCTACTTCATTATCCACAACCCCTCCTATCTTAGTATCATCTGCATACTTACTAATCCAATTTACCACACCATCATCCAGATCATTGATGTACATGACAAACAACAGTGGACCCAACACAGATCCCTGTGGCACCCCACTAGTCACTGGCCTCCAACCTGACAAACAACCATCCACCATTACTCTCTGGCATCTCCCATTCAGCCACTGTTGAATCCATCTTGCTACTCCACCATTAATACCCAACCATTGAACCTTCTTAACCAACCTTCCAAGAGGAACCTTGTCAAAGGCCTTACTGAAGTCCATATATGCAACATCCACTGCTTTACCCTCATCAATTTCCCGAGTAACCTCTTCAAAAAATTCAAGAAGATTAGTCAAACATGACCTTCCAGGCACAAATCCATGTTGACTGTTCCTAATCAGACCCTGTTTATCCAGATGCTTATATATAATATCTCTAAGTATCCTTTCCATTAATTTGCCCACCACTGACGTCAAACTAACAGGTCTATAATTGCTAGGTTTACTCTTGGACCCCTTTTTAAACAATGGAACAACATGCTCAGTACGCCAATACTCCGGCACTATTCCCATTTCTAATGACATTTGAAATATTTCTGTCATAGCCCCTGCTATTTCTACACTAACTTCCTTCAATGCCGTCCGGCTGCCTTTCTGCCTTTTGATTCGTTCCATCATGTGATGTCACAATGCCCAATACTCGCAGATGTCCAATCGGAATGGCCGATGCTCGTAGATGTCCAATCGGAATGGATCCATTTACATGTACGGCTGCCGGCTGCATTTCTTCCTTTGATTCCTTGCCACGCCGAATCCAGACGCACAATCGCCGAGATCTTTTCCATTTCGGTAGAGATTTCACTTTTCGTTCTATGTATCTGCTCCTCATTACATTTCGTCGTCTTTAAGTACACGTTTTTAATCAAATCCTTCTCCCCCCCCCACCCCCCAATATTTCAAAAATAAACTGGCTTCTCACCCATAGAAGCAGACATTTCGGTAGACATTTCACTTTTCATTCCTACTATCCACTCCTCATTAGATTTCGTTATGTTTATGTCCACATTTTTCATTAAATACTTCTCCCCCCCCCCCCCCCCCCCCCCCTCACTCATTTTGTCGCCTCCTGCTGGCCAGCAACCATAACGGCTGCTGGCGCCCGCATCTCGCCTCAAAGACGCCATTTAAAACCAGCCGCACTGCTCATTCCTGAGCCGCTTGAGTTGGAGGACCACGTCTCTCGAGGGGGCTACGGGTAGGGAACGGCTGCGTTGGGGGAGCAGACCCAATGGGTCTGCCCTTGGTCTAGTATACATATATTTCTTCCACTAAACATTGTTTCGTTTGGAGCCTTTGAGGCTCTAAGTGATCTAGACGTGTTGTGAATGTGTGACTACACATTCCCGAAGGTCCATCAAGTATACCATGAAACAGTTTGTACCTCACGCCTGGTTAGCTCTATTGAGATAAGGCTTGAGATAAGGATGTAGCTTGAGCCCCCTGCTGAAGAAATGTTAACATTACGTCATGTCCCATACTCCCATGTTACTGGGCCTGGGAGAACTTGTGTGAAGATATCCTATAGAATTCTGGATATCAGAGGGTGAGGCCGGACAGAGTGGGTTCCACTTGCTGCAGCAAATATGATGAGAAGCACGTTTGCACCGTTTAATGGCACTGTAATCTGAGTATTGTCAAAAACTCATGAAATGAACTCTAGGACCAGTTATTTGTGCTGTATTGCATGTAACATGTGTATTCAGCTAGAACCGTTTCCCATCTGCTGAAGTGGAGATGTCCTGCCTCTTTTTGGTGCTAACTTGCATTCTGCCATGAGCACTCCACGGATTTGTCTGAAAACCACAGGAAATCGTCTCGGAGTCTTCATGTCAATGAGTTGATGTATCATGCAGATGCTGGTCTCCCGAGTCACAGATTGTACCAGCAAGTTTTATGCTTTGAATTCCCATATAGGTTCTATATAATTCCTTATATTGGCGGGGACCATGGCTGCATATGTCAGTCCGGCAGATTGAGGCCTGAAGCGGTGTCTTGCTGGATAAATTGCAAAACTCCATTGATGAGGCAGAATGGAGAAACACACATGCAAAAATTCCTCCATCAATTGGCGATAATGTATCTTTTGCCACTGTATGCCACATGTTTTGCAGCTGGTAAATAAGCCTGTATCTAAATATATCGATATTCAATGTTCCATCGAGTCAAAATGACATTAAATACTTAGTAGCCCAACATCCATCATGTGTTTCATAGATTTCACATGGGGTAGTGGTTTAAAAATAAGATTAGGCAAATATCACAGGATATTTAAACGTCATAATAATAATAATAATAAATTTTATTTGCGGGCGCCTTTCAAAGTCTCAAGGACACCTTACAGAAAATTAACAAGAGAGAAAAAACATATAGTCGGAGTAAAATAAATAATAAGGACATCACCAATACACAAATTAAAGACAGAATTCGCTCCAAAGACAAAAAAAAAATCAAAAACACAATGTGAAGAGAGAGCAGCGGCAGCTAAAGCGCGCCAGCGTCCACTCTCCCTTCCGACAGCCATCTTGGACACAAACTAACATATTCACATTACACACAAAAAATCACCCCCCCCACAATGGATACCACTGTGGGGGAAGGCACAATGTCCAGTCCCCATCCCCAGTTCTCCCAAAGTCAGGCCTATTGAGGCCTCCGCTATTGCCTCTCCGGAGGCCCGATGTTCCTGGCCGTTCTGGCCGGGTGCTGTTGCGCCGGCGTCGGGAGAGTCCTTTCAGCGGCTGGGCCACCTGGAACCCATGGTCATAGTACCCAAGTGACTAACATATGCCACCCCCATAGTGTATCGACTTGGAGTTGAGCATGCAGATTGTGCACATTCTTACAATAATCTTTAACGTATAGAATGCACCGAGTTATAGGTAGTTGATACCAATTACTGAATATTGGTAATTTATGCAACCCGCATCCGCATCCGAAACTGGAGATCGCATACCATACTTCTCATCTTTGAGCACTAGCATCAATTTGCAATACTAAGTATACCCGATCAAAAATACTGGAGCAATGCTGAATACTGCCACCATCGTGATTTCGGTAGCTTCAGCTGAGAATAGCATAGGTTTATTTGTAATGACCTATATGGTACTAGAGAGGTTTATTCTTTGCATGTTTTAACTTCAGGTGAAGCAAAGCCCAATTTGTACCGCTGATACACAGCTGCTAAATTGTCAACTACATCTTGATGAATAGAAGCTGCTTTATAACCAACAAGGTTTTTACAGTTTGGTTTGAACATCGAATTCTCCCAATTTTGTTAGTCCTTGCTCTCTCCTCCCCTTCCTCAGTCCCCCTGCTGTCTCCTCCCATCCCCCAGCTTCCGGGCTCCTCCTTTTTCCTTTCTTGTCCCCGCCCCCCCCCGATCAGTCTAAAGAAGGGTTTTGGCTCGACACGTTGCCTATTTCCTTCGCTCCATAGATGCTGCTGCACCCGCTGAGTTTCTCCAGCTTTTTTGTGTACCTAAGGTTTTTACAGGCTTCTGTTAATTGCATCTCTTGCTCCAGGGCGGAATCCTTTGTTAGTTGATAGTTAAATGTTAGTCCCAATAATCAGTGGTTCTGATTGGTATCAACTTAAATTTAGCTGGATGGGTGGGACCCTGATTCTTCAAATATAGTTCGGGCCTATAACAGTTAATTTTTTGCAAAACCCAGCATTTAACATATTCCACATGAATGATAACTAATGTTCTTGAGCTCTGAGCAGCCCAAGCTCCGTTTGGAAATTTGGTAGATAAACCTGGGAATTGTAGTTAGCCTATTTTGCAATGCTTTAACTGTTATTATAGCCCCATCCAGGTAAATTTCAAATATCTCTGGCGATTCCAGTGAATGGGAACTGCATAGCATGCAACTTCTTTGAGATTGATGCTTCCCATATAGCTCATATAAAACAGTTGTTGGACCATAACAAAAATTCACTATTCTGAAAGTCTATATTCCACATATGAGTTAAACCTGGATGAAGTGGCATCCTCCATATGTCACCTGTCCTGAAAGGCAATCCTACCCATAATATTGGGCCTGCCTCGAAGACAACTCTGGACCGAATTCCAAGTCTGCTTGGAGCCTATGTATGTTGTGCAGTAAAAATAATCACATGTGATTGTCTGTTTTTTAAAACCAGATCTGAAACTCATGTTATTGTCATTTTGAACAAAAACACAAGAGTAAAAATTACCAACATTTAACTGGTCCACCATCCCTTGTTTCGGTAAACCCAGACCCACCTACCTCCATAGCTACCGGTGGTCTTGTGGTAAGCCCAAAGGCCCCTGATGCGGGTTCCTTTTCTCTCCTTGATTGGGAGTAGGACTGGTAGGGAGTGGGGATTCCATGTTTCTCCTGACCTCTGCTTGAGTCTTGGTCTGAAAACCTCATCATACTGAGCCTGCCTTGTAAGACAATTTTGGCCATAATTCTAAGTCTGCCTTGAAAGATGACTCTGATCATATTTCCGTGCCCAACGTTCAAGCTACCAACGGCTTCAGTGAACCGCTTACCCCCTACGGTGGTGTGGGGTGTGTTGTCGCCTACTGATGAAGTTTTGCTTGTCGTTGGTACCTTGATTGGTCCGACAGCTTTTGCTTCCTTCTTTTGGTCTTACCTGAAGAGTGGATTCGGCGGCTGGTTTCTCCAAAGTCACCCTGATAGCGCTGTTCCCTTGCCGGCACTTGTAGCGTGCGGGTATTCTGCCAGCTGCTGGCTCTTGAGGCCATATGCATGTGCTTCAGTATGTTCATACTTTAAATTCGAGATCAGTTACCTACTGATCACTCGCACTCCCCTTCACTGATAGTGAGATTTGTAGGCAGCCCTGAAAACAGGTGCTGCCGCAGGCCCCTGAGGATACCTGCGCTAACATGGCCCCTCCAGCGGACCTAAATTAGGTTCTTGCTTTGGGTCAGACTGAAACTGACTGTCGATGCTCCTCTGCACAGAGCAGGAGACATTTGTGCAGCCCTGAAACAGGTGCCGCTGCCTGCGGGTTCTCCATAATTCCCGGGCTGATAACTCCCTCCTTTCGAGTATATCATTGTGGAGCACCTCTCCCTCAGGTGCTCCATGTGCGTTTTGAAAGTTTAAACACGTTACCCATGAAGGAGGTAATCCTGTCCATCCGGAATCCTCCTGGTCCGACTTGTTTGCAAGCTTTCTCGTTGCGCTCCCTTCCTCAGAGCAAGAGATCAAATAGTGGCTAACCCTCCAATTGGGTTTGCCTAGGTACTCCAGGCCCGTTTTGTTTTAATGAATGGGCCTCTTCCCTGTATTCCACTCCACAGAGAGGAGATATAATTTAATGGCTAACCCTTCAAACGGGTTTGCCTAGGGACTTCTGGCAACATGTTTAAATGTTTGGGTCTCTTCCCTGCACTCCCCTCCGCAGAGAGGGGGATGCAATTTTCTTGACTAACTTTTAAAGGCTGTCTAGTTGCTGTCGGCATCTGACCGACGCTGCTGGCTCCGTTGCCAGCGATTCGCGAGACGAATTTTGACTGCCACCCGCACTGTCGTGGTCTCTGTAACATGTCCCGCGGTCTCTGTAACATGTCCCGCGATCTCTGGGGCGGGCCCCGCGGTCTCTGGGGCGGGCCCCGCCGGTGCCGTGGTCTCTGCAGCGGGCCCGGTGCCGTGATGCCACTCCATTTCCGGGCATCGCCGAGGTCATGACCGGGATTCCCTCTGTTCCGTGACGGGGTTCCCGCGGTCCATAGAGGATTACCCGCGGCCCGTCCGGACTTCGCCCCGAATCCAGCAGGAAAACTTTGAAAATGAGTTTCCTGCAAAATAAAAGCAATTCCAGAGGTAAGTTTAAAAACTTACCTTATTGGGTTTAGACTTACCTCTGTACAGCGCGAACGCTGCCGCCAGACGGCTCGTTTGCGCAAAGCGAGTCAACATAATGATGCGCAAAGTGGGATGACGGCCTTCTTCACGTAGTCACTCACATGACTCCGAAGTAAAATTGCTCGGTTTACTCTTAGAACCCTTTTTAAACATTGGAATAACTTTTGCAGTACGGCAATCCTCCGGCACTATTCCCGTTTCTAATGACAATTATTTATGTCATAGCCTCTGCTATTTCTACACTAACTTCCCTCAATGTACTCGGAATATCCTATCGGGACCTGGAGACTTATCCACTTTTATATTTTTCAAAAGTGTCAGTACTTCCTATTCTTTGAATCTCATAGTTTCCATAGCTACTCTACTTGTTTCCCTTACCTCACATAATTCAATATCCTTCTCCTTGGTGAATACCGAAGAAAAGAATGTGTTCAATATCTCCCCCACCCCTTTTGGCTCTGCAGATAGCTGTCCACTCTGACTCTCTAATGGACCAATTTTATCCCTCGTTATCCTTTTGCTATTAATATAGCTGTAGAAACCCTTTGGATTTACTTTCACCTTACTTGCCAAAGCAACCTCATATCTTCTTTTAGCTTTTCTAATTGATTTCTTCAGATTCTGCCATGCTGCCTATAATTATTGTTGATCTCTCCATTTTTCCGAACCAAGTGTCCAATTTCCCTTGAAAACCATGGCTCTTTCCAAGTTTTACTATTTCCTTTCAACCGAACAGAGACATAAAGATTCTGTACTCTTAAAATTTCATCTTTAATGTCCTTCATTTCTCCTCCACATCCTTCCCACCAAACAAAATGTCCTAATTCACTCCTTTTAAATCCTTTAGCATCTCCTCAACGTTAGCCTTTCTCCAATCAAAACTCTCAACCATAGGTCCAGTTCTGACCCTCCCCATAATTATATTGAAACTAATGGTATTGTGATCACTGGACCTGAAGTGTTCCCCAACGCTTACCTCCGCCACCTGTCCCATCTCATTTCCTAACAGGAGGTCCAACACTGCCCCTCCTCTAGTAGGTACCTCTATGTATTGCTGCAAAAAACTATCCTGCACACATTTTATGAACTCCAAACTATCCAGCCCATTTATAGAATGTGTTCCCCAGTCTATGTGTGGAAAATTGAAATCTCCCACAATCACTTCCTTGTGCTTACTACTAATATCTGGGATCTCCTTACATATTTGCTCTTCCAATTCTCGATCCCCATTAGGCGGTCTATAATACACCCCTATAAGTGTTGCTACACCTTTCCTGTTTCTAAGTTCCACCCAAATAACCTCCCTAGATGAGCCCTCTAATCTATCCAACCAAAGCACTGCTGTAATATCTTCCCTGACTAGTAATGCCCCTCTTGCCCCTCCAATTCTATCACACCTGAAGCAACAAAATCCTGGAATATTTAGTTTCCAATCACAGCCCTCCTGCAACCATCTTTCACTGATTTCCACAACATCATACTTCCAGGTGTCAATCCAGGCTCTAAACTTATCACCTTTCTCACAATGCTCCTTGCATTAAAATATACACATTTAAGAAACTCACCCCCTCGTATTCTCTGTTTATTATGTTTTTCTTCTTTCTCCCCTACATTTTGTGTCCGAGTGCATCCCTCCTCTGCCTCCTGCCTCACACACTGACTACTAGCTTTCCCTATTTGAGTCAAAGGTATCAAAGGTATTTTATAAGTCACATTCACATACACCGAGTGAAGGTAGTGAGGTGAAATGCTTTTTGCCATTTTGCAGTACACAAAAGAATACAGACATAACACCAATGAGAGTCTTAAACACAAAGAACATCCCCCCACAATGTCTCCCACCATGAGGGAAGGCACAAAATCCAGTCCCCAACCCCAGTTCACCCATAGTCGGGCCTATTGAGGCCTCCACTGTTGCCTTTACGGAGGCCTGATGTTCCTGGCCGTTCTCGCCGTTGGTGGTGCTCCGGCATCAGGAGAGTCCTCACAGCGGCTTGGGAACCCTGGAAAGGCGGCCATCAGTACTGGAGGCCGCGGCTTCCGAAGCCGACAAGGCCGTGCCGGTTGGAGCTCCACAACTGGCGATCTCGTCGCGAGATCCCAGGCTCCTGGTGTAAAGTTTGGCGCCGCCGCCCGCAGCTGGCCGCTCCTCAGACCCGCAGCTCCGCGATGTTGTTCCCGGCGGTCTCAGCTCACCGGAGTTCCAGCGCAGCGACCCAGGCAAGGCATTGCCCACTCCACGATAGCACTCCAGCGCTGTGCCGAGGTTCTGGGCGGTCCCCAACAGGAAATGCCGCTCCAGGCCCGCTGGTAGGCCGCGAGGACGGGTCGAAGCTGCAGCCCGGAGAAAAGCTGCCTCTCCAACCAGGTAGGGACCCTGAAAGGTAGTTTCCCCCTCCCCCCCCACATAAAAAAGTCTAGGCCTCCAAACAAAACACTTTAACTAACTAAAAATAAAAATAAAACGGTGAAAAGACAGACAACTGCTGGCAGGGCAGCCGTGCACAGGACAGCGCCACCAGTGTCCCTCCCCCCAAACATCAGGAACAATCTTCCTGCATCCAGCCTGTCCAAACTCTTAAGAATTTTGTAAGTTTCTAGAAGACCGCCCCTCAATCTTCTAAATTCTAGCGAGTACAAGCAGAGTCTATCCAGTCTTTCTTCATATGAAACTCCTGACATCCCAGGAATCAGTCTGGTGAACCTTCTCTTTACTCCCTCTATGGCAAGAATGTATTTCCTCAGATTTGGAGACCAAAACTGTACGCAATACTACAGGTGTGGTCTCACCAAGACCCTGTACAACTGCAGTAGAACCTCCCTTCTCCTATACTCAAATCCTTTTGCTATGAATGCTAACATACCTCTCGCTTTCTTCAATGCCTGCTGCACCTGCATGCCTACGTTTAATGACTGGTGTACCATGACACCCGGGTCTCGTTGCATCTCCCCATTTCCTAATCGACCACCATTCAGATAATAGTCTACTTTCCTGTTTTTGCCACCAAAGTGGATAACTTCACATTTATCCACATTATAATGCATCTGCCATACACTTGCCCACACACCCAGCCTATCCAAGTCACCTTGCAGCCTCCTAGCATCCTCCTCACAGCTAACACTGCCCCCCAGCTTTGTGTAATCCGCAAACAATTGGGCTGCAGCCACCTGGCAACCAAAATTCATTTTGTGAACACAAACTTTTAAAAAAGGTCGAGGCACAAAAATTGGGCTGCAATTTATTCTTTGAGTATTTTAGTACTATATTATTTAGTATTCCTTTAGTATTATATTCATGAAAATCATCTGAATATTCACGGATACAATACTAAGGACTCAAAGAATAAAATTTCATTATATGCTGATGATATTCTTTTATATATTACTAATACACAAACGAGTATCCCCACCTTATTAACACTAATTGAGGAATTTGCTTCTTTTTCAGGATGGTAGGTATGGAGCGAGGTGGAGGATAAATGCGTGGCTGAAAGACTGGTGCAGAGGGCAGGGATTCAAGTTTCTGGATCATTGGGACTTCTTTTGGGGAAGGTGGGACCTGTACAGAAAGGATGGGTTGCACTTGAACCCGAGGGGGACCAATATCCTCGCGGGGAAATTTGCAAAGGCTACTGGGGAGACTTTAAACTAGAATGGTTGGGGCGAGGGAGTCAAATAGAGAAAGCTAGGAGACAGAATGGGAGGCAGGAAGCAGAAAAGGGAAGCACTCGGACACAAGAGGAGAAAGAAAAAAAAGGAAATAAACAGAGAATAAGAGGCGGGGGGTTTCTTAAATGTGCATATTTTAATGCTAGGAGCATTGTAAGAAAGGTGGATGAGCTTAGAGCCTGGATTGACACCTGGGAGTATGATGCTGTGGCGATCAGTGAAACATGGTTGCAGGAGGGCTGTGATTGGAAACTAAATATTCCAGGATTTCATTGCTTCAGGTGTGATAGAATTGGAGGGGCAAGAGGTGGAGATGTTGCATTACTAGTCAGGGAAGATATTACAGCAGTGCTTTGGTAGGATAGATTGGAGGGCTCATCTAGGGATGCTATTTGGGTGGAACTGAGAAGTGGGAAAGGGGTAGCAACACTTATAGGGGTGTATTATAGACCGCCAAATGGGGAGCGAGAATTGGAAGAGCAAATATGTAAGGAGATAGCAGATATTAGTAGTAAGCACAAAGTAGTGATTGTGGGAGATTTCAACTTTCCACACATAGACTGGGAAACACATTTGGTAAATGGGCTGGATGGTTTGGAGTTTGTAAAATGTGTGCAGGATAGTTTTTTGCAGCAATACATAGAGGTACCTACTAGAGGAGGGGCAGTGTTGGACCTCCTGTTAGGAAATGAGATGGGACAGGTGGCGGAGGTAAGCGTTGGGGAGCACTTTGGGTCCAGTGATCACAATACCATTAGTTTCAATACAATTATGGAGAGGTTCAGAACTGGACCTAGGGTTGAGATTTTTGATTGGAGAAAGGCTAACTTTGATGAGATAACCATATAACCATATAACCATATAACAATTACAGCACGGAAACAGGCCATCTCGGCCCTACAAGTCCATGCCGAACAAATTTTTTTCCCCTTAGTCCCACCTGCCTGCACTAGTACCATAACCCTCCATTCCCTTCTCATCCATATGCCTATCCAATTTATTTTTAAATGATACCAATGAACCTGCCTCCACCACTTCCACTGGGAGCTCATTCCACACCGCCACCACTCTCTGCGTAAAGAAGTTTCCCCCTCATATTACCCCTAAACTTCTGTCCCTTAATTCTGAAGTCATGTCCTCTTGTTTGAATCTTCCCTATTCTCAAAGGGAAAAGCTTGTCCACATGCGATGCGAAATGATTTAAAAGGAGTGAACTGGGACATTTTGTTTTATGGGAAAGATGTAAAAGAGAAATGGAGGACATTCAAAGGGGAAATTTTAAGAGTACAGAATCTTTATGTTCCTGTTCGGTTGAAAGGAAACAGTAAAAATAGTAAGATTAAACGAGAACTTACCAGTTTGAAGTTTGATCTGTATTTTATGAGGAGTTATGATGAGGGATTACATGAAAAGCCCGTCTCAGGACGCATGTGCGGCATACTTCAAAGCAGCGTTGTGGAATCACAGATAGACACAAGTATTTGAAGTAACATAGTAAAGAAATAGAGACATCAATTTATCAGTTTGATCCATATAATGAGGGTGGGAGCGGAGGGCACGTAATCCCTCATCGTAACTCCTCATAAAGTACAGATCAAACTTCAAACTGGTAAGTTCTCGTTTAATCTTACTATTTTACTTCGGAGTCACGTGAGTGACTACGTGAAGATTTCAAAGCTCTGTGATTTCAAACCGTGTAACAGCTATTACTACACCACTGCCGAAGGCTTTGAGGGAGGAAGTGTGTTATCGTAATCAACCAATAAATCTGTTTATAGAAAAACACAATGGTATTTTTACAATAACAATGAAGAATTTTAAATGCTCCCTTGGGCTAATTTAAATATTTGCAGACTGGAATCTTTCCTGCAAATAAAAAACACAGGTTTTGTCAACAACTTATAATAAATTTTTCTCTGAACGTTTTACCCCCATCATTCTGCTGTAGCCAGGATGTGGTTTATAGGCACGTCCATTCTTTTGCCGTTGACGTGGAATCTTGTCCTGTGGAATGAAACTTTGTACATGTTAGTTCTATCCCAGCAGCTTTAGTACCTGCTTGAGCCATCCCAAAATGGCTCGTTACCCGACCACAAGGTTTTTTGTGACCAACCCACAAGGCTTTTCATCTCCCTCGAATATTTAGGTTGTGTCTATGTAGGGTAATAGGGCCATGGCACATTACCGTGTTTCTTGGCGGGTAAGCTCGGATTCTATGACTGGATAAGGTGTTCCTGGTCTGGTTTGACCATTCCCTGGACAATGATAGAGATCTGGTCTGAAGCTGTGAGCATGGTGTCCAGTTGCTATAGTAGTGACTGGACCCTCTGTGCTGCTCCGCGTGCCCTCAACATATGTGTTTAGAGCATGGATGGTTTAGGTTGAGGGATCTGGCTGGTGGACATCCCCTGAGGTATGGCAGTACCACTGTGACATCCCATATATGGGTGTACCTGGTCTAGGGGTTTAGAGTTGTATACCCTTCATAGATTTACCACCAGCCAGTGACCCCATGGCCTGTTGTCCTGTAGCTGTTTTGAAAAGACAGGCAGGGCAATTCTAGCTGTGTTGATGGTACTGTAGCCGAATCCTTCATCATGGTGAAGGTTCACCAGGAATTCCAGTACGTAGTAACTGTATTGGTTGAGTAGGTTATCCCTGTATCCTTGCAGTACTTCTCTTGATGCTGGACAAGTGCTGTAGTCCAGTGGATGTTCAGAGGGATGCTGACATGGTGTCGACGGTTCGGTATAACAATCCCAGTCCCAGATGTGGCTTGTGCAGAATCTGCAACCCAGAAGCTTGAATTTCCCATGGCACAGATGACTTGTGCCCGGCTCCGAGTGTTAATAATTCTGGGTCACTGGGGAATACCGTCGAAGTTTCAACAACCATGTCATGGAGTATTGGGAACCATGGCTGCGTAAGTCCGTCAGGTACTATCAAAATACCTGAAGCAGAGTCCTTTTGTACTGTGCGTAGTCCCCGACTGATGAGGCAGAAGGGAAGAAATACATAGAAATAATTTCACCAATCCAGCGCGAACGCATTTGCTGCCCCAGGGTCTGGTTCCCACGCGACATACATAGGACATCCCCAAACACCTGGTGATTTAGCGTTGATGCAGATAATCGATATCTGCCGTGTCATATAGCTTGATAGTTTTATTAAAACTATTTTATAAAAAACATCTAATCGATGTTGTCATTAAATTTATGTGACCTGGTGTCTGTCACTGTATTTAGCTTACCTGGCAGGTAAGTTGCTGATAGTCAAATACATCTTTGGACACACCATTGCCAAATTGTGTTGACCAACTTGTCGCATGATACCGACTTTATGCTGCCCATATGGTTAATGTAGGCCACCACCGTAGTGTAGTCTATTTATAACCATACATGCAAGTGCTTTAAATCCATAAAATTCACCCAAACATTTTTAGATAATTAATGCCCAGTATAAGTGGTAACCCCACCACTGTCTTTCTGATATTACTTCAGTGGGTAACTTCATGAGCCGCTCAATGACAACCTATATGTCGTTTTTGATACTAAGGTCCGAATTATGTAGACAGAAATGCTACCATTTTCCCAATTACTCTGTTCCTTGTCGAGTAGTTGGTAGTTTGTTGACCATTAATTTGTTGCATGTTTGTGCCAATTCAACTATGTTGTCTCTTGGCAACATTGTAGTCACGTAGACTGAATTAATATGAAACCCAAGATACTCCAGGAAAGAGCTCTATATGTGGTAGGAACCAGACCCACCTACCTCTATGGTTATTGGTGGTTTTGTCTATTCTGTTTTCTGAGTGCTTTGTTCTGACGACGTGCTGGCGATGTTGGGGGGAGGCGCATTTTCCAGGGGGTCCGCGGCGGGCCCTGATCTAAAAATCTTTGGGGATAATGCGGCCCCAAGCGTTCACCAGTCCCATATTCTAGACGTCGACTGGTGGATGCCGTGGGGTGCTGCCACTTGGGTATCGGAGGTCGTGGTTTGCTCGTCCTGGGGCCTGCCCTCATGATGCCGAAGGTTTTTGATGCCTCTTCCATCTCCTTCAGCTTTTTGTTCAGATCTCTCCCAAATAGCAGTGAGTCTGCCTCCGCAGCTGGGGCTTTACACAAGCCTGCAAATTTGGGATTGAGGGCAGGTCTTATATTCTCCCTCCGGAGATTGTTTAGTTCGAATTGTGTGGTACACCTTAATGCCAGCACATCCTGCTGGTATGTATTCATCTCCGTTGTCTCCACAGAACGAGCATAGGCTGTGATAGCTGACGTCAGGAGCCTTAGGATCCGCTGTAGCTTGAGTTTTTGTGCCCGCATAAGGGCCCCCACATTTTCCCAGATTTGGCTGTTGAGGCTTTTTTCCCTTAAGGGCCTCACAGTTCTCTGGTGCTGTATGTTCTTGCAGCACCTCGGCGAGCACCTTCTCCAGTAGAGGTTTGTTGGATAGGTGATTAATACTGGCTGCCATTTTTTGGCTCCAGCGGTGCTCCAGCCCATGGGGTTGCTACGAAGCGGTCCACCACACCCAACAGCTGTTCCTGATCCTACACCCCATGCATACTCCCAATTTCGTCCGCCTGCCCCATTTCCCGACCAGCCCTGCCCTGGTCACCAATGCTAGCCTCCTGCTCCAGCCCGTGGTATGAGGTAGCGAAGGGCAGTGCCTGACACGACACTATGGAGGAGGTGCCTGTCCTGTCTCGCCGGGAGCGCTGCTGTTCCCGGTGGACCATCTCCTCCAGGAGCTGCTAAATGCAGCTCAGGCTGCTGTCTCTCTTCTGCTTTGGTGGAGACATGCCCCCCTCCAACGAATCGGAGACGACCGGCCGTTTGGCTTCCTGGCCGCTTTCCCAGTCCGCCGTGCAGGCTCTGGCAAGACTGGGCTTGGCTCGGTCTCAGGGATAGCGACCCGCTCTGAGAGTGACGCTGCCGCCGGTTGCTGCCCCGCTGGTAGAGTTGCAGCGGGGCAGTTTCTCTTTGCGTGTTTTCTGCGTTGTGTTCCTGAAAGCCTGCAAAACACAACTGCAACTCACCTCTCCAATGCCCAAGAGCCGCTCCTGCAGCTTAGGCCGCTGTCTCTCCCCCTCCTGGGTGGAGAGACGTCCCCGTCCGATGTCAGGACCACCGGCCGGTTTTGCATACATCCAGCCCGCTGCTCAGGCGCTAGCGGGGCTGGGTTCGGTCGTGGTGTCAGGGTAGCGGACCGCCCGCTAAGCGGTCCTACCGCCTGTTGCTGTCCCCGCAATGAGACGCTCCTCCGTCGAGCGGGCAGGTGCAGCATTCTTCCCAGCCCGCTGCTGAAGTGCTGACGGGCTTGGTGCAGTGTCGGGAGCGGGGCGCTGGTTAGTGGTCCTGCCGCGGTGCGCTCTCTCTCTCTCCTGCACTCGGGCTGCTGTTAGAGTGCAGCGCACTCCACGCCAACACTGCGTAGTGTGTCCCCCCTTCATCGGATCCGATGGTCGGAAGCCTCCGCCCACCCGCCTGCCTGCCTTCACCTGGCCAGCTACTCGAGGGGCGAGCGAGGACTGAGGGGAACCTCCAACGAGTGCAAGCGCCGTCTTCTCCGTTGTCGCCCCTGTGTGGTGTGGTACCGGCACCGGCACAGCTCCCAGTCCGTGGTCCGCCGTGTGTGCGGTCCTGGTGGCGTCTTTCCCCCCTTCCGCGAACGGAACACTCCTTCCCCGGAGTCCAAGGGGGCCGCTTGCATGCCCTACGGGGAACAAGCAGACGCGAGGGGCTGTTAAAATAAAGGTAAGTACTTACCTAAAGCTTAGTTTTTCAGATTGTAGCGGGAGCCCTGTCTCCCGCCTGCCGCTGATGCCTGCTGAAACGTAATGCCGCACATGCGTCCTGAGGCGGGCTCTACACGTAGTCACTCACGTGACTCTGAAGTAAAATTGGAAAGAGCCCTGATTTTCAAGGGAAATTGGACATCTTGTTCAGAAAAAGAGGGAGATCTACAATAATTATAGGCAGCATGAAGTAAATGAGGTGCTTGAGCAGTATAAGGAATGTAAAAAGAATCTTAAGAAATAAATTAGAAAAGCTAAAAGAAGATATGAGGTTGCTTTGGCAAGTAAGGTGAAAGTAAATCCAAAGGGTTTCTACAGCTATATTAATAGCAAAAGGAAAACAAGGGATAAAATTGGTCCATTGGAGAGACAGAGTGGACAGCTATCTGCAGAGCCAAAAGAGATGGGGGAGATATTGAACAATTTATTTTCTTCGGTATTCACCAAGGAGAAGGATATTGAATTATGTGAGGTAAGGGAAACTAGTAGAGTAGCTTTGGATACTATGAGTTTCAAAGTAAAAGAAGTACTGACACTTTTGAACAACATAACAGTGGATAAGTCTCCAGGTCCTGACAGGATATTCCCTAGGACATTGAGGAAAGTTAGTGTAAAAATAGCCGGGGCAATGACAGAAATATTTCAAATGTCATTAGAAACGGGAAAAGTCCCCGAGGATTGGCGTACTGCGCATGTTGTTCCATTGTTTAAAAAGGGTTCTAAGAGCAATCCTAGCAATTATAGGCCTGTTAGTTTGACTTCAGTGGTGGGCAAATTAATGGAAAAGATACTTAAAGATAATATATATAAGCATCTGGATAAACAGGGTCTGATTAGGTACAATCAGCATGGATTTGTGCCTGGAAGGTCATGTTTGACTAATCTTCTTGAATTTTTTGAAGAGGTTACTAGGGAAATTGACGAGGGTAAAGCAGTGGATGTTGTCTATATTGACTTTAGTAAGGCCTTTGACAAGGTTCCTCATGGAAGGTTGGTTAAGAAGGTTCAACTGTTGGGTATAAATGCAGGAGTAGCAAGATGGATTCAACAGTGGCTGAATGGAAGAAGCCAGTGGGTAATGGTGGATGGTTGTTTGTCGGGTTGGAGGCAGGTGACTAGTGGGGTGCCTCAGGGATCGGTGTTTGGTCCTTTGTTGTTTGTCACCTGGATGAAGGTGTGGTAAATTGGATTAGTAAGTATGCAGATGATACCAAGATAGGGGGTGTTGTGGATAATGAAGAGGATTTCCAAAGTCTACAGAGGGATTTAGGCCATTTGGAAGAATGGGCTGAAAGATGGCAGATGGAGTTTAATGCTGATAAATGTGAGGTGCTACACCTTGTCAGGACAAATCAAAATAGGACGTACATGGTAAATGGTAGGGAACTGAAGAATACAGTTGAACAGAGGGACCTGGGAATAACCGTGCATAGTTCCTTGAAGGTGGAATCTCATATAGATAGGGTGGTAAAGAAAGCTTTTGGTATGCTAGCCTTTATAAATCAGAGCATTGAGTATAGAAGCTGGGATGTAATGTAAACATTGTACAAGGCATTGGTGAGACCAAATCTGGAGTATGGTGTTTGGTCGCCCAATTATAGGAAGAATGTCAACAAAATAGAGAGAGTACAGAGGAGATTCACTAGAATGTTGCCTGGGTTTCAACAACTAAGTTACAGAGATAGGTTGAATAAGTTAGGTCTTTATTCTCTGGAGCGCAGAAGGTTAAGGGGGGACTTGATAGAGGTCTTTAAAATGATGAGAGGGATAGACAGAGGATGTGGATCAGCTTTTCCCTTTGAGAATAGGGAAGATTCAAACAAGAGGACATGACTTCAGAATTAAGGGACAGAAGTTTAGGGGTAACATGAGGGGGAACTTCTTTACTTAGAGAGTGGTAGCGGTGTGGAATGAGCTTCCAGTGGAAATGGTGGAGGCAGGTTCGTCGGTATCATTTAAAAGTAAATTGAATAGGCATATGGATGAGAAGGGAATGGAGGGTTATGGTATGAGTGCAGGCAGGTGGGACTAAGGGAAAAAAAGATGTTCGGATCGGACTTGTAGGGCCGAGATGGCCTGTTTCCATGCTGTAATTGTTATATGTTATATGTTATATGATATAGAATTAATTGGTATAAAAACAAAATTATGTCTTTAAAACAACAGGATGAGGGACACTTATTAAAATTCCTTTGAAAATTGCAACTGAAAAATTGAAGTATTTGGGTATTCAAACTTCGAGAAGACACAAATCATTATTTAGCGCCAATTTTATGCCACTATTAAATAAACTGAATGTTATGATTAAATTTTGGAAAACGCTCCGCTCTCATTGATAGGTAGAATAAACGCTATAAAATTGACTTTCCTACCACAATTAATATATTTGTTTCAAGCGATCCCAATATATATTCCAAAATATTTCTTCAAAAAACTAGATTCTAATATCACTAATTTTATATGGGATTATAGAGCATACCGAATTCAACGAAAACATTTGTGTAAACCTAAAGAAGTTGGGGTTTTATCATTACCTAACTTTACTTATTACTACTGGGCAGTGCATATTAAGAATATAATGTACTGGTTGGATAGTTCCACTCACCAGTCGGAGCGGATAAGAATGGAGAAAGAGGAGTGTTTCCCGTACGATATAGGAACGATCCTGTTCTCACCGATAAAATTGAATAGTATAATATATAAGAAGAACCCAATTATTCACAATACAATAAGAATTTGGAAACAAATAAAATTATCCTTGAAATTAAATGATCTATCAGTACTAACCCCAATATTGAACAATCCTGCATTCAAACCATATCTTATTGACAAAACATATAAACAATGGGATAGACTGGGGATTAGGAAAGTAGGAGATATGTATGAATTGGGCAAATTGTTATCACGTGAGGGTGGCTGGGACGGTGTTCTGGCGGCAATGGCCTGAGTCCGGGGTTCGGCCGCGGGTCAGCGGCTGCGTCTGCAGGTCTGGGTGGGCGGCAGCTACGACCACCCCGGGCCAGCGGTGTTGAGCCGCGGGACTGTTATAACATTATCTAAATGGTGGCCGATTGGGAAAATGGGGGATGCAGCGAGACCTGGGTGTCATGGTACACCAGTCATTGAAGGTAGGCATGCAGGTGCAGCAGGCAGTAAAGAAAGCGAATGGTATGTTAGCTTTCATTGCAAAAGGATTTGAGTATAGGAGCAGAGAGGTTCTACTGCAGTTGTACAGGGTCTTGGTGAGACCACACCTGGAGTATTGCGTACAGTTTTGGTCTCCAAATCTGAGGAAGGACATTATTGCCATAGAGGGAGTGCAGAGACGGTTCACCAGACTGATTCCTGGGATGTCAGGACTGTCTTATGAAGAAAGACTGGATAGACTTGGTTTATACTCTCTAGAATTTAGATTGAGAGGGGATCTTATAGAAACTTACAAAATTCTTAAGGGGTTGCACAGGCTAGATGCAGGAAGATTGTTCCCGATGTTAGGGAAGTCCAGGACAAGGGGTCACAGCTTAAGGATAAAGGGGAAATCCTTTAAAACCGAGATGAGAAGAACTTTTTTCACACAGAGAGTGGTGAATCTCTGGAACTCTCTGCCACAGAGGGTAGTTGAGGCTAGTTCATTGGCTATATTTAAGAGGGAGTTAGATGTGGCCCTTGTGGCTAAAGGTATCAGGGGGTATGGAGAGGAGAGGGAGAAGAGGAGGGAAGAGACTGCAGACCTAAGACTTTTGCCTCCATCACAGTGAGGAGATGTTGGGTGGTCTCACTGTGGTGGACGTTAATATGTGTTTACTGTTGTTTTTTATTGTATGTATGACTGCTTAAATTTCGTTCAGACTTCGGTCTGAATGACAAATAAAAGGCTATTCTATTCTATTCTATTCTATTCTATTCTATTCTATTCTATTCTTTTCTATTCTATTTCAACAATTAATATCAAAATTTAAACTGAATGATAATCAATATTTTAAATATATACAGATATGTGACTTTATGAAGAAATATACACATAGATTTCAAACTATATTATTAGACCCTTTAGAAGAAGCAATGAATATTAAGGCTGATCCACAAAAACTAATATCATATTTTTATAATAGTATATTAAATAGAGAATTACCCTCAACAGAGGCACTAAGAGAAGATTGGGAACATTAACTAATGATAAAGATCCCGAAAGATAGATGGGAAAAGTATCTGATGAACACACATAATTGTTCCATTAATGCAAGACATAATTTAAATCAATTTAAATTATTTAAATCAATTTAAATTATTACATAGACTATATTATTCATAAACGAGGTTGAATAAATTCTACCCAAACGTCTCTCCCAGATGCGATAAATGTTTGTTTCAAAATGCCAATATAACACATTAATTCGTAGGATGTACAGTTGAATACATTTTGGAGCGATATATTTGATATATTTACAAAGCTCTTCAAGTCAAGAATAGAACCCAATATGGAATGGATTATATTTTGAATAATAGTAGAAGATATCAATTTAAACAAAGACCAAAAAGTATTCTTTAATTATGGGTTAATAATTGGAAAGAAATTGATACTTAAATTTAGGAAAAATACAGCTATACCAACTATTAAAATGTGGATTAGGAATATGACGGACATAGCACACCTTGAAGAAATGAGACCCCGCCTAATAGATAAATATGACCAATTCTTAAGGAGTTTGTCCCCTTTCATCGACTTTTTGGAATCATGTGATGCAGCAGTACCGTAAAGACTACTGATTTCAGGTCAGATCGGGGATAGATTTACATCTCCGAACAAAGATCTGAAAATTTATTTTTTAAGGGTCCTTTTCTCCTATTTCTACTTTATACTTTTTCTTTTCTTATATACACACTTCACGTTTGTCTATTTTCTACTATCTATTTTTCATCTTTTTCTTCTCTCTATTTTTTTTTACTTCCTTTTCAAAAACATAAAACTAGAGGTTATACATAGAATGTATTACGTTATGACATAGTTGGCACCTAAAATTAGGTACCACTGTATTGTTTTGTACTGTATTAACTGCTAATAAAATTTAAACATTTTTTTTTAAAAAGGCGAGGCAAACAATTGGGCTGCAGTCACTTTACAGCCGCATCGAAGGGACTCACCGTGGAGTAGATGTGCGTTCAGTGTTATTCGCAGCTCAGAGAGCCATGCCCATCTCCCTTCCTGGGTCTGGCAGAGACTGACTGAGGCACGACACTTCCGGGTTTTATAGTGCCTCCCCCTATCGCTAGCGGGGGCAGCATGGAGAATGGGGATTTAAAAAAAAACATTAATATCTCTCTGATTTTTCATTGATGGGAAAGATATGATAATACGACTTGGTCGACAACGGACTCTGGAATACAATGGACGGTGAGTCTTTATCTTCCCGGATTCCACAGCTGACGTAATGTAGCAGCGACGTGGGTTCCACGAGGTCATGCAGGACCTGCAGGAGATGGAGGTGAAGTACAGTCTGCGCTTCCCAGGCAAACTCCAGCTTCAACACAACAGGCAACCGAAGATCTTCATTTCTCCCGTAGAAGCAAAGAAATTTGTGGAAGGGCATCTGAGACGCAGCGCTGGAAATGAACAGACAGGATGACCTCGCAGGACACCTGAGAGCATTAAACAACAGTTTGCTTCAACACACCTAAAGACGGTATAATTTGACATTTTCAATATTATTTGAATAAGTGGATTGGGCGCTTGGCTTGCCTTAGCTGGTTTATTTGTTTATAGACTGGTTAGGCAGTGGGCCTGAGAGGCAATTTTACTTGACCTGGCGGTCCTCGCTAAGCAATGAGGGGGAAGGTGATGCTTTGTATGGGAAGTGTCTTTGGGGAGGGGATCGGGGGTTTGTTAATGTTCAATGTTTTCCAGAGCGGCCAGACTCTTTATTTTTTATTTTTTATATTCTTTTATTTCACCATGGTGTGCCTTTTTGTCTTACCTGAATATGTCAGGACTTAACAGTGTAAAACATGTCGATATGAGTAAGATAACGTTTGTCTCATGGAATGTTCGTGGCCTTGGGCATGCAGTAAAGTGTTTGCACATTTGAAATCTATTAATTCAGACATAATATTTCTTCAATAAACCCATATTAAAGCTACAGAGCAGAGGTAACTGAGAGCTAATTGGATCTCTCAAATGTTTCAGTCACCTTTTACATCCAAGGCTAGAAGTGTAGCCATTCTTTTTCGCAAGAATATTCCATTACAACTTAATTCAATGGTTACAGATCCAAGTGGCAGATATATTATGATCACTGCAAATATTAATTCACTTTCTGTCACACTACTGAATATATACCGTCCAAACATTGATGATCCAAATTATATCCGCAAAGTGTTTGATTTAAATCCAGACCTCAATACCACCAATTTGCTAATGGGTGTAGATTTAAATTATTACCTTGACCCATATCTTGACAGGCTTTCCACCCGCAGCCCACCCACAACTGCATCTGTTCAAACATTAAACAACCTAATTAAGTCTAGAAATATTGACGATATCTGGAGGATACAACATGCAACGGACAAAGACTATTCATTTTTTTCCTATGTCCACAAATCATACACAAGAATTGATTATTTCCTAGTGGATGCAACATTAATATCTAGCATTGAACATACCAAATATCATAATATATTGATATCAGACCACAGTCCCTAGACTTGAAGCTTGCTCTGCCTAAACAAAGATTTTGTTGGTGCTTTGACCCGCATTTGCTCACAGACTGTAAAATGACTTACTGCACACACAAGTCTTTTACTGTAACTATTTATTTAGGTAACTGTTTATCACTATGCTGTAGCTGTCCGTGGTCATCACTGGAGCTAGAGAGCGAGCTAGAGGTGGGGACACTACAATTATACTGGAGGCAATGGGGAGTGGTTAGTAATACGGGAGGTCACTATGGTTAAAGGAACATGCACTGATCTACATCCTTCCTCTTGGAAACAAAAGCGTGGCAGGTACTATACAGAGTGACCACGGCTCATACGCTACGAACACCAACCGCACCGGCAACAGTACAATACTATGCGAGTTCCCCGTAGCGGACAGGCGGCCTGACCAGCCGCCCAGAGCGGGTGCGTAAACCGCCCTCCTCCTCATCGTCGGGAACAGAAGGGACGGCGGCAGCCGGGGGATGGGCAGGGGGGAGGCGGGCGGAGGAGAATGCGGGGCTGCGGGTGGAGAAACAGGCTTGGCAGGGGAGGGAGGTTTTGCGGGCGATGCTGGCTTGACAGGCGAGGCAGGGGAACGGGCGGACAGTTGTGAGGGTAGGGTGCGTGGCATGCGAGGTGTAGACGGGGCGTGAGGGGCAACGGGAGGTCGAGAAGAGATGGGGGGGTGAGAAGGGTCCGTGGGAGGCGGAGCGGGCTCATTCACAAGGAGTAAGTGCTGGCGGGAGCGACGGTAGATAGCCCCCTCGTAGTCGACGAAGTAGGAGCGCGGAGAACCGGCGTCGCCGACTACGACGGCCAGGCGGTAGTGGCCAGTGGGGGATTGCATCCGGACAACCTGCCCCGGGAGCAGACGTGGAAGTAGCCGGGCAGATTTGTCAAAGGAGCGCTTCTGGGTGTCCTGTTTTTTGGCAATGCGCTCAGTGACAGTGGCAGGATTTTGTACTGAGGGCTTGAGGGACTGCTGGGAGACCGGCAGGGGAGGTCTGGTGGTGCGAGACATAAGGCGCTGGGCAGGGGAACCGAGCGCAGGGTCGCGGGAAATGTTGCGGAGGTTGAGCAGGGCAAGGTGGAAATCGGCACGGAACAGGCGGCAGTGTTCAAGCAGCTCCTTGGCGCTACGTACGGCCCGCTCAGCAAGTCCGTTGCTTTGAGGAAACTCGGGGCTGCTGGTGATGTGGTGAAAGTTCCAACGGGCAGCAAAGGTCTTGAACTCGTCGCTGGAGAATTGGCTGCCGTTGTCGGACCGGAGGGTCACCGGGGAGCCGAAGGTGGAGAAGTGGCGGCGAAGTTTCCCGATGACGGCGGCAGAGGTGATGGAGGTCAGCTGGTCGACCTCGAACCAGCTGGAATAGGAGTCCACCAGGACCAGGAAGTGCTTTCCGCGCCACTCAAAGAGGTCGGTGGCAACGGCCATCCATGGGAGCTCTGGAGCCGGCGGCTGCAGGAGAGGCTGGCGCTGCTGATGGGGGTGCAGGGTGTTGCAGGCAGCGCAGGCGGAGACCCTGTCACGGATGTCCTGAGCCATGCCAGGCCAGTAGAATTGGCTTTGGGCATGGGATAGAGTAGCTTCCACCCCAGGGTGGCCGCTGTGAGCAGTCTGGAAATAATGATCCCGGAGTGCGGCAGGCACCACGACTTTGTGACCCTTTACCACCACGCCGGCGTGAAGCACCAGTTCGTCGCGAACGAGGAAATATGGTGCAGCGCCAGCAGGCAGTTCGGAGCGACGGTCAGGCCAACCACGGCGGATAACGTCCGCAAGTTGTTGCAGGGCAGGATCATCAGCAGTGTGTTGGACCAGGGACTGCATTTGCTGTGAAGGAACAATGTTGACGTTTAGTACCAGAAGGTCGGAGGATTCGTACGGGTGGCGGACAACGGAAGGCAGCGGAGCACGAGAAAGAGTGTCAGCTACAAACATGTCTTTGCCCTTACGGTAGACGATCTGGAACGTGAAACGCTGGAGCTGCAGCATCATGCGCTGCAACCGGGAAGAAGCAACATGGATAGGTTTATTCAGGATTGTCACCAACGGCTGGTGGTCAGTCTCGATGGTGAAAGAGTTGCCGAGGATGTAGTCTTTAAACTTGGAGCAAGCGAAGACCACGGCAAGCAGCTCTTTTTCAATCTGGGCATAGCGCTGCTCGGCAGGGGTCATGGTGCGAGAAGCGTAGGAGACGGGCAGCTGAAGGTTGTCATAAAGCTGCAGACAAGCGGCACCGAGACCAAACTTGGAGGCATCGCAAGTGAGGATAATGGGTCGGTGCAGGTCGAAAAATTTCAAAGTCGGGGTAGCGGCAAGCTTCAACTTCAGAGTCACGAAAGCCGACTGGTGGTGCGGGAGCCAGACCCACGCGGAGTCCTTTTTGATTAGTTCCCGCAGGGGGGCACTCAGTTCACTGAGGTCGGGTATGAACTTACCCAGGTAATTGACCATGCCCAGGAAGCGCTGCAGGCCAGGGACGTCGGTAGGAGCGGGCATGTCAGTGACCGCTGACGTTTTCTGGGGGTCGGGCTTGAGACCCCCTGCCGTGAAGACATGGCCAATGTAAGTGACTTCAGGGACCCGGAATCGGCATTTCTTCGGGTTCAGCTTGAGGTTTATCACCCGCGCCCTGTCCAGGACTTTGCGGAGGTTCAGGTCGTGCTCAGCGACGTCCTTCCCGTACACCAGAATGTCATCCACGATGATGGCGCACGGTAAGCCGGCAAACAGCTGCTCCATGGTGCGCTGGAAAACCTCGCTGGCAGAGTTGATTCCAAACGGCATGCGGAGGAAACGGAACCGGCCGAAGGGAGTGCTGAAAGTGGTGAGGAATGAGGAGCATTCGTCCAGAGGGATTTGCCAGAAGGAGCTCTTGGCGTCTAGGACTGAAAAGACAGTAGCAGGGCCGACCTGTGCAGCAACGTCCTCTACCGTCCGCATGGGGTAGTGGGGGCGCTTGATGGCAAGGTTGAGGTCCTTGGGGTTAATGCAGATCCGGATCTCGCTTTTGTCCTTCTTGGCTGCGACGACCATGGTGGAGACCCACCTGGTGGGAGCGCTCACCTCCTTGAGGATGCCCATGGTCACCATATCGCGCAGAGTAGACTCCACGCGGCCCTTCATGGCAAAGGAGACGCGGTGTGCCGGCCGAATCACCGGGTCGACGCTCGGGTCGACAACAATCTTATAGTCGCAGGGCAGCTTGCCCAGAACGTCATCAAAGCGGTCGGGGTATTCGGTAAGTGGGTCCATGGGAGCCTGCACTAGGTGAATGCTGTGGTGGAATGAGACTAGCCCCAAGTCCTGACACGCACGGGCGCCCAGCAGGGTGACGTTGTCAGAGTCCAGAAGGTGGAAAGTGAGGGGCCGAGAGGTCTCTAGAACTGTGCAGATAAGAGTTGCCTTACCCACGGGAACCAGGACGCCCCCCCCGTAGGCATGGAGGCAGGTGTCGCCAGGAAGAACTTTCTCACCAGATCTGATCTGCTTGAAAAGGCTTATTGACATAACATTGGCGAAAGCGCCAGTATCGACCTTGGCTGAAAAGGAATGGCCGTTCACAGTAACATGCACAGAGGGATCCGTAATCAGAGCAGGTGTACCCAAGAGTGAAAAAATAGTTGGATCTTCACGAGAGGGGAGTGCATCAGAGTCTTGGAGCTCCTCCAGCTCGTACTGAGGAAGCAGAGCGCTATCAGGGAGTGCAAGGTTGTTTAGTTCGGCGAAGTTGTTTAGACTCCTTCTTGGAGCAGGGACTGGCTTCCCACGGGAACGGCAGGCGGCAGAAAAGTGGCCGAGTTTGCCACAGGAAAGACAGGTCTTGCCCTGTGCGGGGCAAATGTTTGAGGGATGAGCCGTAAAAAAACAGTTAGGGCAGCGTCGCGGGACAGTGGAGGTGGCGACCTTCATGGGGAGAGCCGCGGGGTTACGTCGCGTAGTCAGGCGACCGGCTTGACCGGTGAAGTTAATGTCCTGGGGAGCCTGTCTGGACACGGAACCAACGGCTTCGGACATGCGTGCAGCATACATAGCATCCCGCAGTGTCAGATCGGGTTTCACTAAGAGCTGCTCACGCAGTCTATCGTTGCGGAGACCATTGACCAGGACGTCCCTAATTAATTCGTCAGGGGTGATTGTGTCAAGGCGGCAGCGCTGAGCCAGGTGATGCAAGGCGGCAATGTAAGTGCCGACAGGCTCGCCTGGCAGCTGCTGCCTCTGGAAGAATTTGAAGCGTTCGATGATGTTGTTGGTGGGTATATCACAGAGGGCAGCGAACTTATTAAGGAGACATACCGGGTCGTTGCGGTCCTCTCCGGCGGCGAAATGGAACGATGCATACTGATCCATAGCTGCAGGTCCCGCGAGGTTAAGCAATAGGTGAGCCTGTACAGCAGGAGTGGCATCAGGATGGGCGATAGCAATGTAATGCTCGTAATCGCGCTGGAACACGGTCCAGCGATGGACAATGTCCGTGTCGAACACCAACGTGTCTGGTCGACGACAGTGGTGGGACATGATAAAAGGAACGGAGGGAAGGACTGGGAGAAAGAAATAATAAAATAAAAACCGATGAACAGGAGACGCAAGTCTACCGCTGTGACACCATGTAAAATGACTTACTGCACACACAAGTCTTTTACTGTAACTATTTATTTAGGTAACTGTTTATCACTATGCTGTAGCTGTCCGTGGTCATCACTGGAGCTAGAGAGCGAGCTAGAGGTGGGGACACTACAATTATACTGGAGACAATGGAGAGTGGTTAGTAATACGGGAGGTCACTATGGTTAAAGGAACATGCACTGATCTACACAGACCAAGTGTTTATTGACTTTTTGACAGCAAGGCTTACAGAGTTTTTTGAGACCAACGATACAGGGATGTATCAGATTCTACGCTCTGGGAGTCCCTTAAGGTAGTAATGAGAGGTCATATAATATCTTATGAAGTCTCAAAATAAAAGGGAACAGTGCCATCACTTGGTAGAAATCTAACTCTCAGATCTGTGGGAACTCTCTCTTACAAGACGATTACATCAAAATCTTGAATTTAAAATATGAATATAACCGTATTCTTAGTGGAAATGTTGGTAAGCTTCTACTCAAGCTCAGAATGAGACACTTTGAGTTGGGCGATAAACCAGAGAGGCTGCTGGCCAGACAATTAAAAGGGGAATAGGCGAGCCATGCAAGCCATAAAATTAAATCCAAAACAGGTGATTTGCTTACCAATCCTAAAGAAATAAACAATCGCTTCAAAATATTTTATTCAGAATTATATACTGCTAAATCTCGTGCCGCTAATGCAGACTTTGCAGGTTTCTTTGACTCCCTCAATTTGCCAAAACTAGATGAATCAGCCAGGCTAGAACTGTACTCACATTTCTTAGAGAGCGTGCTAGTTGAGGCTATTAAATCTTTTCACTCCGGTAAAGCGGCTGATCCGGATGGGTTTGGTTGTGAATTCTACAAGGCATTTCATAAGTCGCTTGCCCAACTCCTAATTAGGATGATCACTAATTTGATTAAGAATAACAGGTTTTCGAAGTCCCTGTATGAGGCAAATATATGTATCCTGTTAAAAAAAAGACAAGGATAAAACTACACCTGGCAGCTATAGGCCTATTGCTCTCCTCAACTTTGATCAAAAGGCTATCACAAAAATACTAGACTGGGGAAGCAAACAGGGTTTATTCCAGGTAGATTTTCATTTTGTAATGTGCGTCAACTCCTGAATAATCTATATAGCTCCCACCAAGAGGGGGGATTCCAGAGCGGCCATCTTATCCTTAGACGCCAAAAAAACGTTCGACCAGATAGAGTGGCCCTGGAGTGACCATGATAGAGGCACTTAAAAGATTTGGGTTTGGGGATTCCTTTATTGCATGGACCAAAATGGTCCGACATCATCCATCCTCACTAATAATGATAAATCCGGACCTTTTGACTGACAACGTGGAGTCAGACAGTGAGATCCTCTGTCCCCCTTACTCTTTGATATTGCTCTGGAACCCCCACAATAAGTATCAGGACTCACCCAAACATCAGG
Organism: Leucoraja erinaceus; assembly: GCF_028641065.1. Classification (NCBI taxonomy): domain Eukaryota; kingdom Metazoa; phylum Chordata; class Chondrichthyes; order Rajiformes; family Rajidae; genus Leucoraja; species Leucoraja erinaceus. The sequence goes on from NW_026576278.1 coordinate 115,393, forward strand.
GGTATTAAGGTGGGGAATGTGGAAAGTCGTGTGGGACTTTACGCCGATGACACATTATTATATCTCTGCTATCCAGAAGCCTCTGTTCCTCCATTGTTAGATTTTATTAAAACATTTGGCAAGCTTTCCAGATACACAGTCAACTGGAGTAAGAATGAATTTATGCCTTTATCAGACATTATAGATTCAGATTTCCTTGAGGCTCTACCATTTAACATCGTATATGACCATTTTACATATCTAGGACTCAAAATACCCATAAACCCCAAACTTATATTTAAACTCAACTATGCTGATATGATCACAAAGTTAAAATTGAATATAGAGAAGTGGTCGGTTTTACCCTTGTCTATAATGGGCCTTATTAATGGTGTCAAGATGGTATCTCTTCCTAGATTTTTATATTTATTCCAAAATCTCCCAATTTTTCTTACTTCATCATTCTTTGAAAAACTGGACTCCATTATCCTTCAATTTATTTGGGGCAATAAAGCCCATCGTATATCAAAGGCGCATCTTCAAAAGCCAAAAAATGAGAGAGGCATGGGCCTTCCTCAGTCCCCAGAAGGGGTTCGGCCCGAAACGTCGCCTATTTCCTTCGCTCCATAGATGCTGCTGCACCCGCTGAGTTTCTCCAGCAATTTTGTGTACCTTGTGCCTTCCTATATTTAGGCAATACTATTGGGCAGCCAATGCTAGAGTTCTGATTTACTGGCAATGGGGATTCCCAGATGAACCTTTGAATAATAATAAAAATGTGGCTAAACATTGAAAGCACAGCAGTGAAAAATTCCTCCCTCTGTACTTTGCTTTTTTCCAAAACAGAATCTCCACACAGGTTGGTTGGTGAGAATTTTATTTTAAGAAATTCTATTCGAATTTTAAATCAGATAAGAAGTTTCAGTACATTGTCAAATGTCTCTATTTACACCCTCATATGTCACAACCATTCCTTTTTGCCATCACAGACAAATAGGGTGTTTGCTGTCTGGAGGGGCAAAGGCCTTGTGACCCTCAGAGATTTATATATAGACAAAAAGTTTGCTTCATTTAATCAGCTGAAATCAAAATGTAACTCTCATTTTTTTCACTATCTCCAAATTAGGCACTACATTAAAGACCAAATTCCATATTTTCAAACCATACCTGACAGTTGCCCACTCTACGAGCTCCTGCAGCTTCTTCTGGACTTAAACATCTAATATCTGAAATTTCCACAACCTCCAACGGGATCCCACCACTAGCCACATTTCCCCCCTCCATCCATTTCCACCTTCCGCAGAGACTGTTCCCTCTGCATCTCCCTGGTTAACTCATCCCTTCCCACCCAAACCACCTGATCCCCAGGTACCTTCCCCTGCAACTGCAGAAGATGCAACATCTGTCGCTATACCTCCTCCCTTGATTCTGTCCATGGATCCTGACAGTCATTTTAGGTGAGGCGGAGGTTCACTTGCACCTCCTCCAACCTCATCTACTGTATCTGTTGCTCAAGATGTGGACTCTTATACATCGGCGATACCAAACGCAGACTAGGCAATCGTTTAGTGGAACACCTTTGCTCAGTCTGCCTGAAACAACCTGATCTCCTGGTTGCTGGTCACTTTAATTCTCCTTCCCATTCCCACACAAATCTTTCTGTCCTCGTTCTCCTCCATTGTCAGAGTGATGCTAAACGCAAATTGGAGGAACAGCATCTCATGTTTCGCTTGGGCAGCTTACAGCCAAATAGTATGAATATTGATTTCTCTCACTTCAGGTAGCCCCAGCATTCCCTCCCTCTTTATCCCTCCCACACCCAAGTCGCACCAGCTTCTCGTTTTCATACTACAAATCTAAATTTGGCATGTTTCCTTCATCATCGTCACTTTTTTTTGCATAAATTTCATTCATTGTTCTTTATCTCTCCACATCTATATCTGTAGTTTCCCTTTTCCCTAACAAGTCTGAAGAAGGGTTTTGACACGAAACGTCACCCATTCCTTCTCTCCAGAGATGCTGCCTGCCTGTCCCACTGAGTTACTCCAGCCTTTTTATGTCATTCTTCCCGACCTCATATGTCACGTATCCATGTTCTCCACAGATGCTGCCTGACCGGCTATGTTACTCCATTATTTTGTGTCTTTCTTTTGTTTAGTCCAGTACCCACAGTCCTTTTATTATTACAGTTTTATTCCTATATGGTACGATCTGTGTGGACAACACGCAAACCAAAATGTTTCACTCGTGCGGTATATGTGCAAGGATAAACCAGTACTGAATTTGGGAGGTGTGTATGGAGAAAGGAGCATAGGTGGGACATCCTTCCACTCAACAGTCGCACAAGTTTCTGTCTCCAGTTCTATTTCAGATTAGCAGCATCTGAGTTTTGTTTAATTTGACCCCGGCCGCTTGACACCGCCCACACGCTGATGATGATAATTCAGCACAGACCACAAGGCGCAACTTGTGGACAGGGCCGGATTTACGTATAAGCTTGACAAGCTTAAGCATAGGGCCTCGAGATCTAGGGGGGCCTCGCAGAGCCCGATTTACCACTGGGTTTCATACGCTGAAGCCAAGGACCTTGCAATATAGGCAGTTCCGGCCAAGGCAGGACACCTGCCATTCAACTCTGGGCGGGCCCCCCCCCCCTATCTCTCTCTCTTTGTCTCACTCTGTCTCTGCCCGCCATCCATATCCGTGTCCGGGCCGCCGGGTCTCCACTCTCCGCTTGCTTCTAATCCACTGGTAACAAGAGAACTTCGAGGGTATGAGATGTGAATTGGCCAAGATAGACTGGCAATTGATTCTTAAAGGGTTGACGGAGGATATGCAATGGAAGGCATTTAAAGACTGCATGGATGAACTACAACAATTGTTCATCCCAGTTTGGCAAAATAATAAATCAGGGAAGATAGTGCATCTGTGCATAACAAGGGAAATCAGGGAAAGTATCAAAACAAAAGATGACAAATTAGCCAGAAAATCCAGGTAATCCTGGATCTGCCAGGATTCCTGAAGCCAGGCAATCAATTCAGATTCAGATTCAGATTCAGATTCTACTCTGATCAAGAAGGCTCATCAGCGTCTCTTCTTCCTGAGGAGACTGAAGAAGGTCCATCTGTCTCCTCAGATCCTGGTGAACTTCTACCGCTGCACCATCGAGAGCATCCTTACCAACTGCATCACAGTATGGTATGGCAACTGCTCTGTCTCTGACCGGAAGGCATTGCAGAGGGTGGTGAAAATTGCCCAACGCATCACCGGTTCCACGCTCCCCTCCATTGAGTCTGTCCAAAGCAAGCGCTGTCTGCAGAGGGCGCTCAGCATCGCCAAGGACTGCTCTCACCCCAACCATGGACTGTTTACCCTCCTACCATCCGGGAGGCGCTACAGGTCTCTCCGTTGCCGAACCAGCAGGTCGAGGAACAGCTTCTTTCCGGCGGCTGTCACTCTACTCAACAACGTACCTCGGTGACTGCCAATCACCACCCCCCCCCCCCCCCCCCCCGGACACTTATTATTATTATTTTTTTTTTAATTCAAATCGTTTGCTATGTCGCTCTTCAAGGGAGATGCTAAATGCATTTCGTTGTCTCTGTACTGTACACTGACAATGACAATTAAAATTGAATCTGAATCTGAATCTGAATCTGAATATCAAAATGCAGCCTACCAGAGGACTGGGAGAAATTCAGTCCAGCAGAGGAGGACAAAGGGCTTAATTAGGAAGGGGGAAATAGATTATGAAATAAAACTGGCAGGGAACATACAAGCTGACTTCAAAAGTTTTTATAGATATGTGAAGAGAAAAAGATTAGTTAAAACAAATGTAGGTCCCTTGCAGACAGAAACAGTGCGAGTGACAAATAAAACTTGACTTGACTTGACAGTCTGGAGAAGTGATTGAACCCAAAATGTTCCTTTTCTGCAGAGATGCTACCTGTCCCGTTGAGTTACCCGCTGAGTCCCGCTGAGTTACTCCAGCTTTTTGTGTCTATCTTCTTACACATTTGAGTCGGAACCCTTCTTCAGACTGTTTGCAATGGTTGGGGGGGTGGAGGTTGGCAAAAATGCTGGAAGAGAGGAAGGATAAGACATAGCACTGTGGGTAAGGGGTAAGCCCAGGCCTGCTCATTTACTCTAGCATTTCGTGGCTTTTGTATTAATACAACAGGTTGTACAAAAGCGGAAGTACACAGAATACAGAATGAAATATGACATGACAATGAAATAAGTACGTTCAGATAACAATGAAGTGCGACATTACCACGTAGTAGATTAGAAGATTGGGAATAAATACGCACCATATGGCAGATTCACGGCAGGGAAAGCTCCTTTCTAGTCTTTGTATCTCCTGCCCGAAGGGAAAGAGGTGAAGAAGAGGAACTGATCGGTTTGTGTCTGGTACTTCATGATGCTGCCTGTTTTCCTATCAATATAGGTGGAGCTGAATGCGGGGGGGGGGGGGGGGGGGGGGGGGGGGGGGGGGGGGGGGAGAGGGTGGGGGGGCAGCATGCGGAGGCTGCTTTGGACGTTGGAAGACTTTCATCAACAACTTTCTTCAATTTCATGCGGACTTGGGCAGAGCTGATGACAAATGAAGATGTAACATGAGAGGTTGCTTTCTGTGTTGCATCTGTAGCCATTCTGAAGTGTCATTGAGGACATGCTGAATTTACATTGTCTTCCGAGGAAGTAAAAGCATTGCCATGTGTTCTTGCAAACCACTTCAATCTAGTTATATTGGGACAAATTGTTGGTGGTATTTATGCCTTGCAATTTGAAGTTCTCATCCATTTTATTGTTCCCAACCATTAATGCTGATATTGGCGTGTACACCAACTCACTTCCTTAAGTCAACAACTCTCTCCTACATTTTGCTGGCATCTTGTTAGCTTGAGACCATGACATGACTAAGACTTTCTATCACATTCCTGTACTCTGTCTCCTTATTGTTTGAGATTAGGCCCTCTACCGTTGTGTCATTTGCAAACTTGTAAATTGAGTTAGAACAGAATTTGATTGCATGTTTGTGAGTGTACAGATAGTATAGTAAGGTGTTGAGAATACAGCCTTATGCTGCACTGTTATTGAGGATTCTCATGGAGGATATTTTGTTACCGATCCTTACTGAACGCGGTCTATGTGTCAAGAAGTCAATGATCTAGTTTCAGAGAGGGATATGAAGTCTTGCTTCAAGAGTTTGATATAAGACAAAATAGAGAGAGTACAGAGGAGATTTACTAGAATGTTGCCTGGGTTTCAACCACTAAGTTACAGAGAAAGGTTGAATAAGTTAGGTCTTTATTCTCTGGAGCGCAGAAGGTTAAGGGGGGACTTGATAGAGGTCTTTAAAATGATGAGAGGGATAGACAGAGTTGATGTGGACAAGCTTATCCCTTTGAGAATAGGGAAGATTCAAACAAGAGGACATGACTTCAGAATTAAGGGACAGAAGTTTAGTGGTAACATGAGGGGGAACTTCTTTACTCAGAGAGTGGTAGCGGTGTGGAATGAGCTTCCAGTGGAAGTGGTGTCGGCAGGTTTGTTGGTAACATTTAAAAATAAATTGGATAGGCATATGAATGAGAAGGGAATGGAGGGTTATGGTATGAGTGCAGGCAGGTGGGGCTAAGGGAAAAAAGTTGTTCGGCACGGACTTGTAGGGCCGAGATGGCCTATTTCCATGCTGTAATTGTTATAGGGTTATATGTTATATGGTTATATGATATATACGAGTTAGATAGAGCTCTAGGGGCTAGCTGAGTCAAGGGATATGGGGAGAAGGCAGGTACGGGTTATTGATAGGGGATGATTTGCTATGATCACAGTGAATGGCGGTGCTGGCTCGAAGTGCCAAATGGCCTCCTCCTGCACCTATTTTCTATGTTTCTATGTTTCTATGTAGGAGTTTGCTTGGAATAATGGTGTTGAATGTGAAGCTATTGTCAATAAACAGGAGTCTGACGCAAGTCACCTTGATAAATTCACCTTATATTAATGATTTAGACGAATGAATTCAATATTGATGATGTAGAGGAAGGAATTCAATCTTAACGATTTAGAAGAAGGAATTGAATGTAACAACTCCAGGTTTGTGGATGACACAAAGCTGGATGGCAGTGTGAGCTGTGAGGACGATGCTCTGAGGCTACAGGGTGACAAGGATAGGTTGAGTGAGTGGGCAGATGCATGGCAGATGCAATATAATGTAGATATATGTGAGTTTATCTACTTTGGTGGCAACAACAAGAAGGCAGATTATTGTCTGAATGGTGTCAGATTCGGAGAATGGGAGGTGCAATGAGACCTGGGTGTGCTTGTACATCAGTCACTGAAGTTAAACATGCAGGTACAGCAGGCAGTGAAGAAAACAAATGGCATGTTAGCCTTCATAGCGAGAGGATTTGAGTATAGGAGCAAGAAAGTTCTACTGCAGTTGTAGAGCGCTGGTGAGACTATACCTGGAGTATTGTGTGCCGTTTTGATCCTCTAATTTGAGGAAGGATATTCTTGCTGTTGAGGGTGTGCAGCGTAGGTTTACAAGGTTAATTCCCAGGATGCCGGTACTGACATATGATGATAGAATGGATTGACTGCCTTAAGGGCCTGTCCCACGAGCATGCGACTCCATGCGGCAAGCGCGACCTAATGTGGTCGCTTGAGCCATACGGCCTCGCGGGACTGGTCCCACTTTGATCACCAGAGCCGTATGGAGTTGTGCGGAGCTGGTCCTAACATCGCACGGGGCTCCGAGAAAGTGACCGTGTTCAAAAATTCCATGCGGCAACGGCCTGCCGGCCCGCAGCCGCCTCAATGCCGTACGCACCACCTCAATGCTGTACAGGCGTGCGCTGCGTCTGGACGCAGGACGTCACGAGCGAACTTCCCGCGGACTTCACTCGAACTTCACATCACTCACTCGATCTCCGCGCGGCCCCCGCTTCCGGTTTGGTCGCGCATGCCGCATGCAGGTCGCATGCTCGTGGGACAGGCCCGTAATCTTGACTGGAATTCAGAAGGATGAGGGGATCTTATAGAAACATATACAATTCTTAAGGGATTGGACAGGCTAGATGCAGGAAAAATGTTTCCGGTGTTGAGGGAGTCCAGCACCAAGTTACAATTTACAATTCCCATTTAGGACAGTGACGAGGAAAAACATTTTCACCCAGAGAGTTGTGAACGTGTGTAATTCTCTGCCACAAGAGGCAGTGGAGGCCAATTCACTGGATGTTTTCAAGAGAGAGTTACCAATCAATCAATCAATCAATCAACTTTTATTGTCATCTTGCAAAGCAACAATTGTACAGTGCAAAATGAGAAGACGTTTCCCAGGGAATACCGGAGCATCGCACATAAACTTAAACATTTCACACATAATTTCACTTTGATCGCCGGAGCCATATGGAGATGTGCGGAGCTGGTCCTGACATCGCACGGGGCTCTGAGAAACTGACCTTGTTCAAAAATTCCGTGCGGCAATCTGAGTATAGAAGCTGGGATGTAATGTTAAAATTGTACAAGGCATTGGTGAGACCAAATCTGGAGTATGGTGTACAATTTTGGTCGCCCAATTATAGGAAGGATGTCAACAAAATAGAGAGAGTACAGAGGAGATTTACTAGAATGTTGCCTGGGTTTCAACAACTAAGTTACAGAGATAGGTTGAATAAGTTAGGTCTTTATTCTCTGGAGTGCAGAAGGTTAAGGGGGGACCTGATAGAGGTCTTTAAAATGATGAGAGGGATAGACAGAGTTGATGTGGACAAGCTTTTCCCTTTGAGAATAGGGAAGATTCAAACAAGAGGACATGACTTCAGAATTAAGGGACATAAGTTTAGGGGTAATATGAGGGGGAACTTCTTTACTCAGAGAGTGGTAGTGGTGTGGAATGAGCTTCCAGTGGAAGTGGTGGAGGCAGGTTCATTGGTATCATTTAAAAATAAATTGGATAGGCATATGGATGAGAAGGGAATGGAGGGTTATGGTATGAGTGCAGGCAGGTGGGACTAAGGGGAAAAAAAGTTGTTCGGCACGGACTTGTAGGGCCGAGATGGCCTGTTTCCGTGCTGTAATTGTTATATGGTTATATGGTTATATGGTTATAATAACAGTAAAAACAATCCAGTCTCTGATGAAACGGTATAAATAGTTATAAGAAGGTAAAACAGCAACATTAAAATACAGTAAAAACAGTCATTAAAATGTCCTGGGCAGCTGATTTGAGTGGCCAGTGCCAGAGTTATTAATATGTCAGTGCAAAGCCGCAGTATCAGGTGACTGTGAGTTAGATTTAGCTCTTAGGTCTAACAGGATCAAGGGATATGGGGGAAAAGCAGGAACTGGATATTGATTTTGGATTATCAGCCATGATCATTTTGAATGGCGGAGCTGACTCATAGGGCTGAATGGCCTACTCCTGCACCTATTTTCTATGTTTGATATCCATATATTTTATGAGCGAGTGCATTTCCAGCGAGAAGGCATTTGTCCTGGCCTTGTTGGAATGGCAGGTGAATGGCAGTGATCCCGTCCATCTGGGGATATGTACTAATCCAACATCGTGCCTGCAAAATCTAGGTCAGAATTAAATGGGTAAATCTCTTATCCTGTAATCTCCTTGTTGAGGAAAGGAGTCTCCTGCTATTTCCCTATAACATCTTTTAACCAAACCTCTTTCCTAACCTAAGCACATAACATATTCATCATCCCATTGGTATGTGGGACATTGCCAAGCCATTTTCTTCCACTGCAGCAGTGACCAAGACATTTATATGAAAGGACAATAGGCTGTCAGGCAGCATCTGAGGAAAGAAACAGTTAACCTTCCAGGTAGAATATAGACCATTCATCAGAACTGGCCCGGCCCGCAGAAGCTGCCTGATCCAAGAGTGCTTCCAGCTTCTTCTGTTTTTCATTACAAATTTTAATCTTCTGCACTTCTTTTGATTTGAATCAATATGTAATTACTGCTGTAGAATGATTTCAACATCCCGACTCAAACGGCCTTTTTCTAAAAGGAGCATTCACTCCACTAATTCATTCTCACTTTTTGCATTGAGCTGTATACAACCCTATTCCACAGAAGACGAAGGCAACGCCTGTTCTTCTCCCCCTATCATTCTATTGCATCAGCTCCAAAAGCTGAACTCTCTCTGCTAAAGGGCAATGGTCAGAGCGAGATAACAATGTGTAACGTCTGAAAAAGGAACTGGACCCGAAACGTCACCCATTCCTTCTCTCCAAAGATGTTGCCTGTCCCGCTGAGTTACTCCAGCATTTGGTGTCTACCTTCGATTTAAACCAGCATCTGCAGTTCCTTCCTACACAATGTGTAACATTTCCTGCACCACTGTTGCCCTGGCAATGGAGGAAGTTGCTCACCACAGGTGACTGAAAAGTAAGAAATTCAACATTTCCTGCTATACTTCATTACAACAAAGATGAATCTTGAACATTGAGATACATTTTCTAATCACAAGCAGCAAATCCAATGTTTGCTTTTTCCCCGAACTAGACCATAGTGCATTCAGTAAATCCACACTCAGTTATAGTTGAACTGAATATGGAGGTCTGTTGCATCCACAGCGGCAGGCCAATGAAATCAGTACAATGATGCTAATATGCCGCAACATACACCATTGTGTAATAATGTGTAATTTAAGACAATTTAAATTACACATTATTGAATTGCACGATTACATTTTTAAGTTCTCTGCTTTATTCAGTTAAATTAATATAACGGGCTGTTTATTCAGATACATACAAGGCATTGAACATGGAAGAACCACTCAGACCAGTCTGTGCAAAGTTCTCCACACAAACTTCAGCGGACCTCTGCCTCAACTAGGATAAACATAGCAACATAGAAATTAGGTGCAGGAGTAGGCCATTCGACCCTTCGAGCCTGCACCGCCATTCAATATGATCATGGCTGATCATCCAACTCAGTATCCCGTACCTGCCTTCTCTTCATACCCTCTGATCCTCTTAGCCACAAGGGCCACATCTAACTCCCTCTTAAATATAGCCAATGAACTGGCCTCGACTACCCTCTGTGGCAGAGAATTACAGAGATTCACCACTCTCTGTGTGAAAAAAGTTCTTCTCATCTCGGTTTTAAAGGATTTCCCCCTTATCCTTAAGCTGTAACCCCTTGTACTAGACTTCCCCAACATCGGGAACAATCTTCCTGCATCTAGCCTGTCCAACCCCTTAAGAATTTTGTAAGTTTCTATAAGATCCCCTCTCAATCTCCTAAATTCTAGAGAGTATAAACCAAGTCTGTCCAGTCTTTCTTCATAAGACAGTCCTGACATCCCAGGAATCAGTCTGGTGAACCTTCTCTGCAATCCCTCTATGGCAATAATGTCCTTCCTCAGATTTGGAGACCAAAACTGTACGCAATACTCCAGGTATGGTCTCACCAAGACCCTGTACAACTGCAGTAGAAACTCCCTGCTCCTACACTCAAATCCTTTTGCTATGAAAGCTAACATACCATTCGATTTCTTCACTGTCTGCTGAACCTGCATGCCTACTTTCAATGACTGGTGTACCATGACACCCAGGTCTCGCTGCATCTCCCCTTTTCCTAATCGGCCACCATTTAGATAATAGTCTACTTTCCTGTTTTTGCCACCAAAATGGATAACCTCACATTTATCCACATTATACTGCATCTGCCAAACATTCGCGCACTCACCCAGCCTATCCAAGTCACCTTGCAGTCTCCTAGCATCCTCCTCACAGCTAACACTGCCCCCCAGCTTAGTGTCATCCGCAAACTTGGAGATATTGCCTTCAATTCTCTCATCCAGATCATTAATATATATTGTAAATAGCTGGGGTCCCAGCACTGAGCCTTGCGGCACCCCACTAGTCACTGCCTGCCATTGTGAAAAGGACCCATTTACTCCCCGCACTACTGAGTCCACCAACAACATGACACGGCGAAATTCACCCAGAATCAAACTTCACAAACAGAAGACCGAATTTTCTATCATAATCGCTGGGGACCACCTGTCCCACTGAGAAGGTGCAGCATCCAGTGGTCTAAAAATAGGAGGTTGTAGCTCAAGGACAATACCTTGAATCCAGACCAAGAAAGTATTAAGAGCCAGGCAGTGGGGAGCTATATCTTCAGGCAATTATAATTTCCAACAGGACAGAGTTCAATGACTCAATTTTCAGTCAACATCCTCACACAACTGCCCACCATCCACAGACCAGAACTGAACTAATCCAGTCATGTGATTATTGTTCCATCAAGAGTAAATCAAAGATAGACACAAAAAAGCTGGAGTAACTCAGTGGGCCAGGCAGCAACTCTGGAGAGAATGAATGGGTGATGTTTCGGGTCGAGACCGTTCTTCAGAGTAAATCAAAATCTGGGTACCCTGCAGTGATGATCATCACAAAACATTCACAACGTCGGCAATGCACATATTATGCACAATGCACATATTATGCACATATTGAAAAATGATTAGCAATAAGTAGAAAGCACTTGATTGCCGCATGGAGATGAATTGGGCCTCTGCTATTTAAATATATAAACATGACATATGATAAGTGTGAGTAACGGGCACTACTTTACTGATGATAAACAGATTGATGAGTCAGCAAATTGTGAGGACGCAGAAGCATCTATAAATGAGTTAAATAGGTAAAGAGATAGAGATAAAGACATGGAATGTAATGGAGTATAACGCTGGAAAACACTCTGCCTCGGCAAGGCCAGCAGCCATAATCAAGGACGAGGTCGCAGGCCTGGTCACCCCTCCTTTCCCCACTCCCTTCAGTACACATGTATAGAAGTGTGAAATCGCACAAACTCCAGATTAGGAACAATTCTTCACAAACTATTATTAGGCAACTGAATCACAACCGAGCCCTCAGGGAAGGATGGCAGGGATGCCTACCACAACAAAAAAGGGTAGCAGCCCTGAACTACTATCCACCTCATTGGTGACTCACGGACTATCCTTGATCAGACTGGCTACTGATCTACTATCCACCATTGAGGTTTGAATCCGTCACTGGACTAATCCTTTACTCCTACTTGCTGGCTGCTCTACACTTTACATTGAACGTTATTGCATTATCTATGTAAATTGCCCGATGTAATCATGTATTGTCTTTCTGTTTTGACTGAGATCTTTAGTCAGTGCATGGTGCATCTGTGGAATTCATAAACGGCGGTGGGTGTCAAGTCCATGGGTATTTTTTATGTCTGAGATTGACAAGGATCGTGATTAGGAAGGGTGTAAATAGTTATCGAGAGAAGGCAGGAAAATGGGTTTTAGAGAGAAGGATAGAGCAGAGAATCGAGGAGTAGACTCAATGTGTTGAATGGCATAATTCCACCTGATTAAATGACCTGTGGAATTTTACTTCGGAGTCACGTGAGTGACTACGTGAAGAACCCCGCCAGGACACATGCGTGTCATATTCGCTTTCACGCTTGCGAAACGGACAGGCGGGGTGGAGCATTCCCCCGCAGCGGTAAGTTTGAAACCGCGACCTGCAGGTAAGTTATTTACTCTTTGGTAGTTTTTGGCCCCGCGCTGTTTTTACACGGGGGGGGGGGGAGCTGGACAAAATAGTGTCCACAAGCGCTGCGAGTAAAGCTGGCTGGGGAGGACCGTGAAGTTGCGGGAGCCAGCAGCAGCTGAAGGCACAAGCCCCGTAAGTGTAATCAGCTGTGCCGACTTTTGGTCCTGCGCCGGCCAGAACACCACGGCCGGGCGGGAGACTATTCAGAATGGGGCCGTCGACTTTGACAAGTCGAAACGGCAGGAGGCGGGGTGGAACGACGTTCCCCGTAGTGACAGTTTAAACCTGGACCTGCAGGTAAGTGAAACTGCGGTCTTTATTCTCCCCATACTGTTTCACAGGTGGGGAAACATGGAGAGCTGTGCAAACAATGGCAGGCAGCACAGGAATCACCCATAAGAGAACAGCTGTGCCCGACTTCGCTCCCGCACCAGCCAGATTAAACACCATGGCTGGGCGAGAGACTATACAGAACGGAGCCGTTGGCTTTGACAAGTCAAAACGGCAGGAGGAGGGGTGGAAGGACGTTCCCCCTTAACGGCAAGTTTCAAGCGTGGACCTGCAGGTAAATAATACTGCGGTCTTTATTGCTCCCATACTGTTCTACAGGTGGGGGAAACATGCACAAGGCAAAGAAGTAGACCAGTGCTGTGGCAAAGCTGGCGGGGGTAGACCGCGGAGTTGCGGGTGCCAGCAGCGGCTGGTGACACAGGAATCACCCGTAAGAGAACAGCTGTGCCCAACTTCGCCCCTGCACCGACCGGCCAGATTAAACACTGCATCTAGGCGGGAAGGCAAGAAGAAAACCAAAAGAGTCGTTGACTGTTGAGTCCGACTTTGAGCCGCCGCGATAGCGGCCAGCGACCGTGAGCGCTGGAGCCGGTTGGAGCGGTCAGTATGGAGCAGAGCTCCAACTTGACAGGACTCCGGGAGATGGAGTCTAGTCACTGTGGGCACTATGTAAAACCCACAGCAGCACCTCTTGTAGGGTCTGAACAGTGCATCTCCCCTCGTCAGAGGGGACTACTGGGGGTCAATTCTGGGCTGACCTGAAGAGGGGTTTGACGAACAAAACTACAAGTGTGCAGAGGGTGCAGGAAAGCAAAAAAATTTTTACTGGTCATGGTGTCCAATACCATACAGCCAGACCACGATGGGACACCACTGCAAAAATACTTGGGACCAGGAAACTGCGCATCCCTGAATGTTCCAGTCGTGGAATTAGCATCTGGAAACATGTCGGAGCAGGACTTAGGAAAGCC